>NW_011888828.1:3373286-3380598 GCF_000151845.1 Pteropus vampyrus
ACGGTTAAACATAAAACTCTTTCATGATTTCAAAATGTCCTTCAGAAGCACCTGTGCATTTCCCAGGATTCTTGTGTTTTTCTACAACCTCTGCTTGAGATTTCTGAAGCCTAATATGCCTAACTTGCTGTTTTCTTCACTGGACTCTGATTGTTAGGCACATGAGTGTTTCATACAAATAGCTATAAACACTTAGGAAAATGAGAACTTGCCCTGAGGAAAAAGTAACAAATTCACCAGCCTCTTTAGTTCTGCAAAAGAGCTATTTCAGAGTCTTTGTACTGAAAAATACCTAAATTGTGGCCTATCTGGTCTTGTATCACATCAGCAGACAAAAAGTTACCTATAAGAAGAATGTTCCTGGCCCATATAGAAAAAAAAGTGGCCACCAGTCTCTCACACCAATAACTCAAGTGCTTCCTGGTGAGCCTCCAAGGTGATACCTGAATCAAGAGGCATATAAATGCCATTTCACAACCCTTTGATAACTGACTCTCTTTGACTTAACCCAGTGATAATTAAGAGCTATATCTGACCATCTCTTTCTTCCAACAAAATCAAAAGTGCACTGCATTATCACCGAAAGTCTTGATACTTAGTAATACCATGCACACTATCAAAAACAAAACAAACAAAACAAAACAAAACAAAACAGAAAATAACAAATGTTGATGAGGATGTAGAGAAACTGGAACTCTTGTGCATTCCTGATGGGAATGTAAAGTGGTGCAGCCACTATGGAAAACAGTATAGTGCTTCCTCATAAAATTGAGTAGTAATTAATAGAATAACTGTATGATCCAACAAATCCACTTCTAGATACATACTCGAAAGAATTGAAAGCAAGCTCTTGAAGAGAGATTTGTACACACATATTCACAGCAACATTATTCACAACAGCCAAAAGGTGGAAGCAACTCAATTGTCCATCAATGGATGAACTGATAAACAAAATGTGACATATACGTACAATAGAATATTATTCAGTCATAAAAAGGAAGTTCGGACACATGGTACAACATGGATGAACCATGAGACATTATGCAAAGTGAAATAAACCAGTCACAAAAGAACAAATACTGTATGATTTCACATATATGAGGTACTTAGAGTAGTCAAATTTGTAGAAACAGAAAGTATAATGGTGGTTGCCAAGGGCTAGAAAGAATGAGGTCTTAGTTTTGCAAGATGATTAAAGTCCTGGAAATGGATGGTGGTGATGGCTGCACAACGATGCGAATGTGCTTAATGCCACTGAACTGTACACTTAAAAATGGCTGAAATGGTAAAATTTATGTCATGTATTACATTAGTTTGCTAGAGCTACCATTACAAAGTACCACAGACAGGGTGGTTGAAACAACAGAAATTAATTTCCTCACAATTCTAGAGGCTAAAGGGTGAGAAATCAAGACGTGAGCAGGGCTGGTTTCTTCTGAAGCCTCTCTCCTTGGCTTGTCGGTGTTTACCTTCTCCCTCTGTCTTTATAAGGTCTAACTTCTGTGTGTCCTAATCTGTGTCCTAATCTCCACTTCTCATAAGGACACCAGTCACACTGGATTAGGAACCACCCTAATGACCTCATTTTAACTTAACTACCTTTTTAAAGACCCTGTCTCCAAACACAGTCACATTCTGAGGTACTGGAGGTTAGGGCTTCCACATAGGAATTTGAGGGGATACAATTCAGGCTATAACATGTATATTTTACCACAATTTTTAAAAAATAACAAAATAAATGGGAGCAGGCAAAGGAAAAAGAACAGCCTGTGGGAAGGCTCTGAGGAAGGGAAAGGATGGTGATTAGAGGAAATGAAAGAAGGCCCGTGAGGCTGCCACAAAGGTGAAGGTGATAGCTAGTATTATGAACGGAAGATAAATGAAAATAAAATCCTTGAAATTCCTTCCAAAATCTACAAAAACTTTAAAAAAAAAAAAAAAGGTAAACCTCTTAAAAGAATATTCATGGCAAAAAATAAGCAGCTTATGCAAAAGAAGTATTGCTAGGTATTAGCATATATCGGTAATTAACTTTTCAAAGCCAGCTTCTGGACTCGAAAACCCATACACCACTTTGGAGTGTCATCACTGCACTTTCGTTAGAGTCCGAACTGTTCCAAAAAGTTACTTTTCCAGCCTTGGGTTTTTTTTAATTATTATCGTTGTAAAATATGCGTAACATAAAATTGACCATTTTAACTATTTCATAAAGTTTTTTATTTATTGAAACATCACCACTGAAAAGAAAACGTCCCTTAAAGTTAACTTCAGGGTACAGAGAAAAGACTGTGTAGTAACTAAAGCTATTATTTTATAAAGCCAATGTACATTTCCATTGAATTTGAGAGATGTGATAACTACAGAGTCAAGAAAATGACGGAGCTGTCCCATCAGAGATCTGGATCAGCAGTCACAAGCCAACGCCTCTCTCAGCCCAAGTGCTGGCCAGCCTGTGGTGAGACACAGCGGAAACAGATCTGCCAGCATCAAGCACCACATGCACTGTACTCCAACTTTAATAGTTGTGCACTCCAAAGAAAACGTTCTGAGTTACTGAATGTCAAGATACTTTTCAACCAAAATTATTTCACAATAGGAGTAGATTAGAAGGAAGGATAGAAAAAACACTCGAACATTTTTAAAATGCCAAAACCTTCTCAGTTTTATCAAGGATTTAACTACAGCCAAAAAGAGAAAAAGAGAGAAGGCCATAATCACATTTGCAGAAAACAATCCTGCCCAAAAAAATTTTCATCACATAGTATATATATGTTACACATACATACACATACACATACACACACACACACACACACACACACACACACACACTCTTACACATCCAGAGGTATATAAGGGGTATATAAGGAACACTCACAAGTCAATAAGAGAAAACTAACTGGGAAAACATGGCAAACTTTCACAGAAGAGAAAGCATGAAAGGTTAATAGCCATATGAAAATATATATTTAATCTCATTAATAATCAGGAAAATGGAAATTAAAGTCACAATAAGGTAAATTATACTAAACACAAATCACATCTCAACTTTAAAAACACACAATAAGATATGATTTCATACCCACCAAATAGACAAAAATAAAAAATATCTGATTACACCAAGTGTTGTCAAGCCACAGGCAATTTCATACACCAATGTAGACTATCTTGATACAACTACTCTGGCAAACAGGTGTCAGTGCCTAGCAAAACTAACTATGCACATACTCTATGATCTGGTTCTTCCAATCCTGGGTTTATACATTAGAGAAACTCTAGCATGTGGGCAATAGGAACTATGTTTATACCAATCTTTCCCATGATTGCAAAAAGTTACACAAACAGAAATGTCCATCAGCTGTAGAAAACATGTGGCATATTCTTACAATGCAATGCAATATAGCAATCAAATATAGCTTCATGAAAAAACATGGATGAATCTCAAAAACATAACCTTGAGTAAAACAGCAAGGTTCAGAAGAGTACATGTTGCATCATTCTATTTATACAAAGAGCAAAAGCACCTAAAAGTAAACAATATACTGTGTAGAGATAAATATACAAATGGTAAATCCATTTTTTAAAAAAGCAAGGAATGACTAAAAAATGAAGGGTAATGGTTACCACAGGAGGTAGAGGGGATGAAGATGACCCAATCAAGGAAGGAAATACAGAGATTTCAAGGTGCTGACAATATAATATTCCTTCTCTCAAGCTATGTAGTAGGTACCAGTGTTTATTTTATTACTTTTGTTTATACATACACTGATATAGATTCCTTTATATGTATGTGTGTACGTATGACATATCTCTCATTTAACCCATTTCCCATTTGCCCTGAGATAACTCGCGGATTACAGTCCTAAACTTATCCCCAACGTTTGCCACGAAATCTCTCTTTTATTATGATTTTCACATCACTCTAGCATATCAATAGTCTTTGGAAACAAATGATATCATTCTATTTATAGCATTTACAAAATACAGTAATTCTCAATTGCTGAAAATGTCAAATCCTAGAAAACGCAGCATTCCCATGTGTGATGTTAACGCTGACAGTGAGCTGCATTCTTTTTTTCTAAACAGGAAATGTGTTAAAAAGGAAAATAAAAGCCAACGACCAAATGCTTTTTAGAAGAACAGCCTAATGACGTTTCCATTTCAAGATGGTTGGCAGCCTGGTTGTCCCTCTTGAAACCCTAGTGAAGTGAAAACATCAAAAAAATAAAACAGAAGAATTCCACAAGATCAAAAAGTTTGCTGGAAGAGAACTTTGAATGGACAAGAGATTTCAACAAATCTCTGGAAAACAGAGCAGGAAATGGGGATGTGCTGACAGATGAGACAGAGAGACGGAGAAAGCTGCTACCCGGGAGCCACCGAGGAGGAGGCAGTGCACTCAACAGGACCCTGGGGAAGCTCTGGGCTCAGAGTCAACAGGTATCACGGAATGGAGAGGATGAGAAGAGGCAGGAAACAGAGAATGAAGTGATGACGGCACTCCCGCCACACCTCCCCCGCCCTCCTACAGAGCCTTCAGGCTGCTTGGCCAAGGGGAGTGACAGACAAAACATCTGGGGGTCCGCTCTAAAGGAACAGAACCAAATGTGGCATCTGGGAGAGAGATGGCTTGCGAAGGCTTCCAAAGTGACTTTTGTTCCTTGGAGTAAATCCTCCTCATTAGGGCATTTTTGGGGTGAAGTAAACCTGGCCACCAGACAACCTAGTGACACCCTCCTCTCCCCCCACCCCAGACACACACAGAGGATTCTACTCAGAATTCCTACTCAGGGGAGAGGTGCAGCTGGAGGGAAAAAAAACTCTACATATAGATCTTGTTTAAAATAGCAGAGGAAACTCTCTCAGTCCTTTATTCTTAATTATAAATAGGCAACCAAGCCTACAAGGAAAATCAGTAACACTGCAGGGGGACAGGGGACTGACACTGAGAAGAAATAGTTAATTCAAGAAACAGAAAAGCATTTTAAAAAGAAATAACTGTAGTACGATTCAAAGAGATTCAAGAAGATACCATAACCATTAAACAAGAATGAGACACAATGAAAACAAAATGATTAGAGAACAGTAAAGAACTCTGAAAATATTTTTGAAAGTAAGATTACCAAAATAAAAGTTTAGTGAAAGTACTGTAAGGTAACAGTGAAGAAATGTCTCAAAATATATAATGAAAAGACAAATGGATAGAAAACAGGGAAGAATAAATTAGAAACAAAGAACCGATGCTGGAGGTACAATATCCAACTAAAAGCTGCCCAGTTTGTAGCATGTTAAACTCTCCCCCACCCCGACCCCAGCAGGTCACTGAACCCCAGGGGGATGGATCCATAGGCTGAGGTAAACCAACTAAACTGTGTTTTAAGAAAACACAAATACAAACTAGATCCACGGGCCTAAAACTGAAAGGTCATGTCAATGCTAGGAGGTATTTTACACACACACACGCGCGCGTGCGCGCGCGAACGAGATGGAAACAGAAACAGAGAAAGGCAGAACAAGAGAGGAGGCAATGTGACCATGATTCTTGACTTTTTAGCCCATTCCAGTCTCTCAGGAGTCTACTAGTATCTCTAAGATTGGCTGTTAAACCCTGCATTTTAAAGTTTTTTTCTATTTTAACTGGAGTGGGCTTCTGTTTTTTGCAACCATGAAATCTAAGACAGCCAGTTTCTATTGTCTGGAGCTGCACAGTAACTAAGAGATATCACGTTAAGTCTGCTGTATCACGGGAACACCCTGCCCTTCCCTTCACCAGTCAGCTCTGCAGAGCACAAAACTGGCTCCCATTGCCTGTCATTCTATCAGCATTCTGCACAAATGTGAACCGTGTGGTATTGTTGAACATTAATAATAGAGTATATGTGATCAAATACTCCTCATAATTAAAATGTCAAAATCCCAGAGTAAACATATAGAATAGTCAATGAAAACTTGAAGTTGTGAAACAGAAAAAGGAGGAAAATGTTAACCTGCCTTATGATATGGAACAAGAGAACAAATGGTTCGAGATTTGGAAAGAAAATGAACAAATTATCTTTTGTATCCTGAGTTTTTCAATCAGCCTGAAAAATCAGAAAGCCATAAAAATTTCTCTTTTGATGAGATGAATAAAGCTGATTTACTTAGAAAGGGCGTGGAATGGCATTATCTAGATTAATCTGCAGTGAACAAGAAAAAACTATTCTTTGGAGCTCAAGAAGTGGAAGGAAATTTTTCATGCTTATTTGGAAGGTAACTTACACACATTACCAGGCTAGATAACTAGAGTCAAACCACAGCATGAGACTCCTAAGCCAATGTCTAAAACCCTGAAAAATGAATACTGTGCAACTGAGCAAGGGAGAGAATGGCCACCAGGTGAAGGGTGAAGGGATGGAGTATGTACGCTCCCATGATTAGCAGCCGGCAAGATGTGTCATTCTTAGACTTTCTGTTCCCACAAACCAGGAAAATTAAACATACACACAGCCAATTCAATTGCCAATTTCCCATTTTTCTAAATAAAGATAATTTATTTGAAGTCATTACTATTACTAGATGTTATCATCACCATTCAATTTTTTAAAAGGACATTTTAATGCCAAAAAAAGTAAAGGACTTGATCTTAGGATTTTCTGAAGCTCTTGAAAACTTCACCACAGGCTAGTAAATGCACTTACATTATGTCAATTTTGTTCCAGTTTAGCAGGTTTTGCTTTCGCTATGATTTATGATTCATTCCTTAACCCCCGATTCCATTATTCCATTAGTCCCTCAAAAAGGTAATCATAAAGTAGGGAAAGCAATAAATATGCAAATGGCATATTTAAGAATAATGCAGCATTTAGGATCCTCAAACCATGATACACGTAGTTTCATGTAAGCAAAGGCTAAAAGCTTCCCTGGTTGATGAAGAAAGATGGATTTGGATGGGTGAAGGAGGAGGAAAACATTACTGTGTGATAAATAACAGCACAGTGTGAACTGAGGGACTTTAAAGCAGGAATGAAAATGCTTTAGGAGACACTAAGGAAGAGGCCTCAGCTGAGTAGAGAACTGAGAAGGGGTACTGGTGTGACCTAGAACTGGAAAGTTCTGTGGGGTTTCACCGGATGCCAAGCTGCAGCACTGGGACTTTGTTCAGAAGCAACAGGACTCTCTGATGGAACTAGCATGACAAAGGAAGCATATCGGCAGTATTAACCCCACAGAAGCTTTGATTTTAATAGTAGGTTTTGGTAACTAAGTAATTTTTTTCTGGCTCAGAAAGTTCCACTTGAGAGGATTCAGGCCCACCTGCCTTGTATGAAAATGT
>NW_011888828.1:3380648-3383743 GCF_000151845.1 Pteropus vampyrus
AAAAACTATTCTTTGGAGCTCAAGAAGTGGAAGGAAATTTTTCATGCTTATTTGGAAGGTAACTTACACACATTACCAGGCTAGATAACTAGAGTCAAACCACAGCATGAGACTCCTAAGCCAATGTCTAAAACCCTGAAAAATGAATACTGTGCAACTGAGCAAGGGAGAGAATGGCCACCAGGTGAAGGGTGAAGGGATAGAGTATGTACGCTCCCATGATTAGCAGCCGGCAAGATGTGTCATTCTTAGACTTTCTGTTCCCACAAACCAGGAAAATTAAACATACACACAGCCAATTCAATTGCCAATTTCCCATTTTTCTAAATAAAAATAATTTATTTGAAGTCATTACTATTACTAGATGTTATCATCACCATTCAATTTTTTAAAAGGACATTTTAATGCCAAAAAAAGTAAAGGACTTGATCTTAGGATTTTCTGAAGCTCTTGAAAACTTCACCACAGGCTAGTAAATGCACTTACATTATGTCAATTTTGTTCCAGTTTAGCAGGTTTTGCTTTCGCTATGATTTATGATTCATTCCTTAACCCCCGATTCCATTATTCCATTAGTCCCTCAAAAAGGTAATCATAAAGTAGGGAAAGCAATAAATATGCAAATGGCATATTTAAGAATAATGCAGCATTTAGGATCCTCAAACCATGATACACGTAGTTTCATGTAAGCAAAGGCTAAAAGCTTCCCTGGTTGATGAAGAAAGATGGATTTGGATGGGTGAAGGAGGAGGAAAACATTACTGTGTGATAAATAACAGCACAGTGTGAACTGAGGGACTTTAAAGCAGGAATGAAAATGCTTTAGGAGACACTAAGGAAGAGGCCTCAGCTGAGTAGAGAACTGAGAAGGGGTACTGGTGTGACCTAGAACTGGAAAGTTCTGTGGGGTTTCACCGGATGCCAAGCTGCAGCACTGGGACTTTGTTCAGAAGCAACAGGACTCTCTGATGGAACTAGCATGACAAAGGAAGCATATCGGCAGTATTAACCCCACAGAAGCTTTGATTTTAATAGTAGGTTTTGGTAACTAAGTAATTTTTTTCTGGCTCAGAAAGTTCCACTTGAGAGGATTCAGGCCCACCTGCCTTGTATGAAAATGTACTGCCACTGTTTCTGCACCTAGAGCCTTGGTGGCAATGACAGTGTAAATTCCCTTGAAAATCGTCTAATTTGCTCTGTCTCAGGTATGGCTGCCAACTCCTCTGGGATTCTGCTCTTGGTAACATGAGGGTGGTTTCATTGGTGGAAATAAGAAAATCTTAAAAGAGAGTTGTTTTACAAGAGACTCGGAAATGATCAAGTAATACAAGTGTCTACTAGGCAACTGAAGATTCATTCATTTGTCCAGAAATATTTACTGAGCCCCTACCTGGCACCTACTATGTGCCAGGCACTTGAACAACAGAAAAATAAAAATAAAGATCCTTGCTCTTCTGAAGCTTATGTTCAAGCAGGGAGACAAATAAAAAATAAACATAATAAATACATTATACAGTAAGTAGAAAGTACTTTTGGAAAAACATAAAAGGAAAAATAATTGCTACTTAACCTACCATAAAAACCAACAAACAACACACAACACTAACTGAAGCTAAAAGAAGGGAAGAGTCCCCACAAAGAGTATAGACTATTTAGTTAATGCCCCTTCCACTTCTAAAACTCTACCATTCCAGATCAAGGAATTTGACACAAACAACCTCAACCTTCTTGATAAGAAGACAATAAAAGAATCATGGCATTATAGCTTGAAGAGATACCAGAGACCCATTACCATGAAACTGTCATCTTACAATGAGGAAAGGAGGCCCACAGAATTTAATGTCATTTTAGAGTCAAAGAGGCCTGGGGCAGAAGGGGAGTTCCAGAACTCTCTAGCTTTTTTGTAACTTTTAATAGCAGAAGCCCTTTAAATTGTTTTCAAAAAGCTTCAAACCAAAAAATTGGAGGCGATGAAAATTATTTCATTACATAAATAAATGGCTTAGCCATATAATAGCAATAATAAAAACAGCAAACATATAGCACTTTCTTTGTGCCAGATACTCTTCCAAATCCTTTTCCATGATCAACAAACTCATGTAATCCTGAGAACCTATGAGGCAATCAGACTCCAGAGTCAGCGCTTTTAATGCCATACCAACCCTTCTAGTTATTTATGCATAGCTTAATAGAACATAATCTTAACCATTAATAATGAAACTAAGGTCTACATTTTTCATTTGGGCCTAGCAGAATTAGAACATATTTGTATGTCAAAAATGCAACTGTAAGTTTCATTTGAAGAAAACATGCTTTAGAAGAAAATTTGAAACAAATATAATTAGTATTACACTGAATAATTGGTATTTCATTAATTCAGTAAAGGGTCTTTAAAGGTATGTTTTCAACTATGTACTACTTCAAAGACATTATTTCTAGATCCTAAGCAAAGTTTTTAAAAAATGAAATTCTGGTAAGGCAGGATTTTTGTTTTGTTTTGCTTTTAATTGAATAAATCTTGAGATCTGGTTTTCGGAAGAGGGAAAGGGAAAGAGAAATACAACAACAAAAAAAGTTTTCTCTGGTTAGTATTTTTCTAAGCATCTGATATTTAAAGTGTTATTAGAACCATGATGCTTACAAATTACATATGATAGCACGTGATAACTAATAAAATACAACAAATTTTTAAAAAACAAAGCTTTCCTTTCTTGACACACCAAATATAGATTTTGTACATTTAATTATAAAATAAAGTGTACTATGTGTCTAAAGTTGATATTCTTTTGCCTTTAGTTAACCAGGTTCATTTGCATTTCAACATTTTAATAAGACTACCCTATTAAAGACTTTTGATGTGTCAAACTATTACAATTCACTCACGGGTCTGTCCACATTTTTTGTGTACTGGAATTTAACCATTCAGGATAATGGCTGAATACATGGATCATTGGCAACAACTCGCAACCATATTCGAAGCAACGTAATCTGTATTACATAGTATATATGTCTACATAATTTGTATGCAGAGATCTCAAAGCGACGTCTAAACCTTCACTGATTAAGTTGTTCCTCTAACTCCTTATCTTTTTTCT
>NW_011888828.1:3383793-3397516 GCF_000151845.1 Pteropus vampyrus
ACACACCAAATATAGATTTTGTACATTTAATTATAAAATAAAGTGTACTATGTGTCTAAAGTTGATATTCTTTTGCCTTTAGTTAACCAGGTTCATTTGCATTTCAACATTTTAATAGGACTACCCTATTAAAGACTTTTGATGTGTCAAACTATTACAATTCACTCACGGGTCTGTCCACATTTTTTGTGTACTGGAATTTAACCATTCAGGATAATGGCTGAATACATGGATCATTGGCAACAACTCGCAACCATATTAGAAGCAACGTAATCTGTATTACATAGTATATATGTCTACATAATTTGTATGCAGAGATCTCAAAGCGACGTCTAAACCTTCACTGATTAAGTTGTTCCTCTAACTCCTTATCTTTTTTCTATGATAAGAGAGAAATGATCTTTCTTATTGGAGCAAAGTTAGGAGATGCCAGGCACCCAACTGTGCGATACAGCAGTATATTTAGATATGACTCAAAGAGGAAAATAGCACATCTTGGCTCCTATAGTCAACATTCTTTTCTCATCCTTAGGAGCACCTTGTTTCATGTGCCACATTTCCCAACATACACTCTTGACCCTCGACTTATTTCAAAACCTTTATTGGCATACTACATATTTCTTTCTTCTTATCCTTATTGCCATGGAGAGCCAAACATAAGGCTATTTTTGAACGCCCTAGTAATACTCAAGTCAGCCATTATTTGAATGCCATATGTGTACAAGGCATTGTGATAGCAACATAACGAATATTTTTTAATGTTGTAGAATCTTTATCTTCAGACGGCTTTTATAGGATAAGTACACCAATCACTGTAGCCACAAGGTAGAATGGGAGCCAGAAGAGAGGTGCTGTAGACAGTTAAGGAGAAGGAAGGAGATAAAGGAGGGGAGGGACTCCACAGCTTTGCCGCAGCCAACACGGAGAGGGGAACACGATCTGTTATAAGAGTCAGTTGTCCACAGGGTAAAAATAAACCAGTTACTCAGAGAAAGAACTATTTTTGATATTGAGATTAGAAAGCAATTCAACCTGTGGCTCCTGACAGAAGATTCTGTTAAATGTAATAAAAATCCTAAGGATTTTTTTTTTTAACCATAAACAAAGATAAGTTGGAGTAGGGCTAAGAAGCTCTAATGAAAACCAAGAAATTTAACATGAACACAGGGCAGAAGAGTAGTCCTCAGTTTTACCTACCATGACTAAAAACTCCATACCTGTGGCATTCACAGAGATACTGAATCGTTACTACCACATTTAGAATAACTGCATTTCTTTTTGGTGAATGAGATGGGGTCTAAATAAGTAAATGCCACTGTTATTTAACTAAATTCATTTATCCTTATACAAACTGAATTACAGACATTCTGATGTCAACATTTGACATTTTATGTAAATAGAAAGTAGATCATCAGTTGGAAACAAAAGTGACTTATATCTAATAACTACTATTTTTAAAACAAATTTCCTAAAAATATCTCACTTGATACTCATCTGACTCGGTTTTTTGTACCACTTAAATTTATATCAGCACAGGTTTGTAGTCTTCTCAGTTTATAAGAACTGACAGGGTGGTTTACGGGAAAGATGACACTTTGCCAAGTTTAAAATTGGAGAAAAATTTCTACTGGAGGCTACATAGATAAATCCAATAATCACAGATATCCCTTTGATTATATGGCTATTTTAATTTAAAAGACTTTTGTAATAAAGGAGTCTGGTTCCTCGTTCGGTCACTGAAAGCAAAAGTTTCCTTCTATAGAATGAGAAAGAAAAGATCTTTCTTTAGAGGACAAAATCTAGGAATGATTGGCAGTAAGAGGTCAATTCTTTTAACCTAAGTGGTGACCTATTCAATGCTCAACCACGAACACTACATAGTCTTCTGGGGCAGGGTGTGCATACGTTGATTGAAAATAAAAGCATTGCTAGATCACATTAGCTCAAATTTCCGTGATCAGTCCCAGGCCATTAGTAACATCCATTCCAAGTTTCTAAATGGACCAACTATTAAAATTTATGATTGATTCACAAAAAGAATTCAAATTCTTATTGCAAAGATTCATATACCTGAGAAAGAATAAACTGATCAAGAGGCGGAGTAAACTGGACCAATGTGGATATTTACTCATGAACTTGGCTCTTGCTGTTGTATCATTTTTCATTTAGTTTTACAGTCTGTGATTATATGTACCATTTGCTTAAAAATTATTGATGAAGATAAAGTTCACAGAGAACAAAGAACATACTAATTTAAAATATGTCCTTGTATTTATACACTGACGTCCTTGTGTTTATGTATTGATCTACAAACATTCTACGTATATCTAGTTCATATAATCAATAGCATAGTGGCATTATTTATTTAGCCCTCATCTCATTCTACAAAGAATTTGAGGTGGCTTATGAGAAATGTGTGTATTAAAGAATAAAATTAAAAATTATGACCAAGGAAAGTATAAATTAGAGAAGAAAATGAAGACTGTGGCTGGGGTAAGAAATACTGAAATAGAACTCAAATATGGAGACCTGTTTGAGTCCTACAGAGTCACTACAGTTGAGCAGAGAATTTGACACTGGGCTTCCTAGCAGCCAAGGTGAAAAAGTAAAAGTGATTAGTTATATGATTTTCATGAGGAATAAACATTTACACTCCTCCAGGGAAGCAAAGCTGTTTATCATCACTTACTATGAAAGAGCTGTTGTAGGAGAGACACTGAAAGATGGGATGTGAAATTTTCCCAACAACAAATGAGGTCACAAAGCTGTTTATGTCATAATAAAACTGAATTCTACAATGGAGTCAAGATAATATGACTCAGGTGTACAATTTCTCAAGCAACATCATGAATTGGGCTCGATATGAAGGCCTGAAAGTGCAACACTGTAGTCTGATTAAGAGATAATTAGCACTAAAGTACAAGAACACAAATGAAATTCACCGAAAGTATGACATTTCTGTTTCCATCCTTGCCTCCTCTCCGTTTTTGAACAAGTCAGTCCATGGCCAATGTCATGTATCCTACAACTGGTGCTGCTTAATTATCACCCCAATCTACATATTCAAACCCAAAGCTAAAAATCTTATTTTCACGTACTTATCTGACACTTTTACCTCAAGGTCCCCACCATCACATTAACTCCACAAATCCCAAAGTAATCTAAGTAATCTGTCCTCTCCCTCACATTGTTCCTTCTGACACTCCTCCTCGGTCACAGAAATCTCATCTTAGTCATAAGCTTACACTCTTGGAATCGATTTCTCTCTTTCCTCTCCCCAACTTGCCACTTCTGGTCTGTAGTCTGCCTTACTATTTCTGCCTGCACAGCCGTCCCATGATCTCCAATCCAACCGCACAGCCATCTTCCTAAACCAGCTCCCCAACATGTCAGGGCCATCACAACAGCCTCCTGAATTCTTTCCCCCCACTCCAATTTATCTTACACACTACTGAAAGAATAATATTCCTAAGGCTGTGATTATGTCAGTCTACTAAAAATCACCTTCAGCAGCTTCCCTCTGCTGACCTGAAGCAACCAGGTGAATCAGGCCTAAATCCCATCATGGCTTTCCCTCCCACACAGCTGATGCTTCAGCCAGTCCATAAGTCTAGCCACTCCCAACATTAACTGAATCTTCGTTTTTTCGTTCACGGTAATATAACCACAAGATGCCCTTTCCTTCATCTCTGCATATTTAAAGACCGAGTTTAAATGTCACCTCAACTCAGGAAGCCTTCCCTAATTCTCTCAGAGAGAAGGAAGACATCCTCCTCTTTCCTTTCCCCTGTACTTGTCTAGGGATGTAATTCCACAGAGTAATTATCACATCCTATCATCAGTTGCTCCCCTATCTAGCCCATACTTCAGACTGTTCCACAATTACCCTCTTAAACACACATCTGGTCCTGTCAGTACACTGCTTAAAATCATCCCTCAGTTCTTGCATGAAGATATGCAAGGCCCTTCACAGGCAACTTTGCCCAAGCATTTTGTTCATACATCAATCATTGCACACACTGAATCATACTGCAGTTAAGGATTTACATGTCTATCTTCTCTAGGGGAAGGATCAAGTCTTATCTTTGCAATCTAATGGGGCGATCAGATAATAGGATAATCAGAAGGTGTGCAGTCACTCTCTCACACCTTCCTATTTTAATTCTCTGCAGAGCAGGTCTTTCTTTGTTTATTTACTGTCTGTCTCCTACCACTAAAATTCCACTCAACGAGAATATAGACCTTGCCTGCTTCGTTCTCAACTATATTCCCAGTATCTAGAACAGTGCCTAGAACACAGTAGATGATCAAAAGTTGAGGATGAATCGATAAGTAGATGAATGATTCTCAGTGTCTAAACCAGTCCTAGCACACCACAGGTGCAAAATAAATGCCTCCTGAGTGAATGAATTCCGCCTTGTATAAGTTATTTTTACATATATTAATTTTTACATATATTTATATATATATTATTTTACAAGCTTTGACAGTTGATGATCTTGATATCCTCTCTAGCATATAGCATAGTGCTTTATACCTGCTAAGTCTTTGATAAATTTCTATTAAATTGAATTGCTGGTTCAAAAAAAGCTCAAGTAAGTAATTTATTAATCTATCTTCTAAATCTCGATTTGTCTCATCTTGTCCAGAAGACGAGTCTGTATTGCTATGCCAGGAGAAAGGCGGCACCGCAGAGCGGTTACAACGACCAGCTGTGCTCTCAGAGGTCTGGGTTCAGATCCCAGCTCTGTCACTCATTACCTGGATGACTTTGAGCACATATTTAACCTTTCTTCACTTCAGCTTCTTAAAAGATTAGGAAACCTGTCATGCAAAGCCGCCTATTTCCTTCCCAGCTAAATAAATAGTCCTAAATCTTTTATTAACCCTTCTTTACCAGTTTTAAATTGTTCACCTCATGTTAGACTATTTTAATGTGTTGCCTGAACTTGAGAAGGTCATTATTTAAAACAGTAAGAGATTATGTTTACAAGGTATTAATTCTCCATTAACTTTTCATTACCTTACAGCATTTCCACTCTCACCCGGGGAGCACAGGTGACTTGGGAACATTACTGCCATCGCTCCTAAGACTTCCTGAAACCACAGCAAAATAATGTCCCAAGATGGCATTGCCTCACGCAGAAGAGTAATTCTCTCTTCCTTAACACCCCATACAGGAAATAGCACAACGATCAGATAAGTGATGAGCACAAGAACTATATCCATTAAATACATTACATAATAACATGACTCTAGCTTAAGACTGGATGACTTATAAAATATAATAATAAAGGGCTTAATTCTAAGGTAAGTGCATCTCAAATTGCATTCGACAGTATTCAAATCCCTCTGAAGCAGGGAGTGGTTGGCCAGGGCTCATGCAGATGAATGTCACTGATTCAGGGACGAAGTTATGACTCAGTCACAGACAGATTCACACAAACAGGTAGAGAACACAGGGAATCTTCTGCACAAACTCTGAAAGGTCTAAGAGCCTCATTTAACAAAAAAGCATACACGAATTAACGAAAACCAAATTCAAGATCGTTCTCACAAACCTTGGTATTTTTGCTGGGCACAGAAAATATATTTGCTTAGGTAAATACTGTCAGCACTGAAGCAGTATAGCAAGTAGTAAACCAAACAAAAAGCAAATGAAAGCCAAATCTCTGTTGGTCAGGTGCAAACAAGAACATGTGAGAATAAAAAGTCAATAGAATTTTTGTTACTGGTCATGTAACTAAGGCTTGCCACCAAAAGGTTAGCTTACAGAGCTTGTCTACTATTCTGAAAGCATTTATATCATGTTGAGTGCATTCTCCCAAAGGTGAACAAGCAAAAGGTACAGTGCTAATGGTGACCTGAATGGAGCCATGACAAATGTCCGGCCTGAACATAATCTTCAATAGCTGCAGTTAGCAGCTCAGTAAATTCAGAAGTGTTCCCATAGATTAAAAGGCACAGACACACATGTGTTATTTTAAATTCATTCATTCTTGCTTAAAATCAGGGCTGATGTAAGCTACTGGAAAAAGGGAGAGTACACACAGCAACTTCCTTCTAAAATCAGAAGGTAAAAGGGCAATACCTAACACAAAAGAGGTTAAGTGCTAGTGGCTAAATCACAAAGGTATTGAATAAATAGTAGCGTAACTGGTATTGTATTAAATGTTTTTCTGTCTGACATATACAGGGCAATTTGTATTGACCAGTTAAGCTACTATAATAATCTAGAAGAGAGGGTCAAGTTAAATGAATGGACTTGAGAGATATCAAGATGTACAATCAGTAAAGGGTGGAATGGCATTCTATATTATTGAGTCAAAGACAATGCTTTGGTTTTGCCTAAGAGTTCCTTATTTGTTAATTACTTGCAAACAGAAAAACATCATGCAAATATTAGTGTTCTATTTCTATCAGTTTTCTGCATATTTTATCTTCTTTTAGATAAAGTAGCAAAAAAAAAAAACTTAAGAATTATTTCATTTTATGTAAAATGTTCCTGAAAAATTGTGCTACATCTGGGTAATAAAAAAACCTATATCTAAAAGAATATTACTGAGTAAATATTTCTTCTTTGCATAAAAGCTAACACTAAAAAATGCAGAACAGATTACCATGACACTATATCAAGTGAAATGTAAACCACTATCTTATTTCCATACATCATTACTACTTTACTACAGGGCACATAAATTGAGTAATTTTACAACTCTAAAATAATGGAGTGACTGAGAAGTTTAATTATCATCATCAAATTTTATAATAAACCATTTAGTAAGCAACTAGAACGGCCAAGAGACTTGGAAAGATTTAAATCTATTCTTTCACCAATGACGTCACCCACATGGGAAAGTCATTTTTATACCTAGATGGTACAACATGCCATCTCTAGTCCATGCTCTCCAAAAAAGAAACACAGCCTTCCCATTACAGCTTAGGTTACAATGTCATAGCAATGTAAAAAGAAGTTCAAAATGTAGTCAGCCTCATGTTCTATATGAACACATATACCACAAAAGTCTAATTTTGTACTAAATTGGCCACATGTTTTTCTGTCTGACATATACAGGGCAATTTGTACCACACCTCACAACAAACAGAAGAGGGAGCTGGGTTTTAGTAGTCTAGTATATCAACAACAAATGTACCAACTAAATTCTAATTCCATGAGCTAAAAAAAGACAATCTAATTTTGAGATTTTGCAACCAGAGTTTATACCACCCCTATAAAATGTGGCTTTTAACTTGGAAAGAAACAAATTCAATACAAAAAAAACCCACACACAAAAAACAAAAAACTAAACACTGAGGAAAGAATATAAAGCCACTGTATGTCAATAAGTTGCCTTCTAAAGGCTAAAATGTATTTTTAAACATACTGCTTTTGGCGATTTAAGTCACAACTCGCATTATTTGATCAGAGATTCTACATATGAATCTGTTTTCCTTCCTTAAAAAATCATTAAGGTACTAAAGGATACATGAAGTAACTTGACTGTAACAGAGTCCTGACCTTCATTATCATTTATAACACATACGCTTAAGCACAAATTGGGTATATAGTGGTATTTTAAGAAATAGCATACATACCACAATAGCTCTGAGAAATGCTGTACTGTGCCTTGTGTGGTTATTTTTTTATTTATTTTTAAAAAATTATTTATTTTTATGGTGACATTGGTTAATGAAATCCAATAAGTTTCAGTGTGTGGTTATTTTTACATGTATATCTTGAAATCTTTCCAGCACAGGAGAAGGAGAAATCATGAAAAATCTCCTTTTTTTTTTTTTTTTTTAAGGAAAACTGAAGAGCTTGGATTTAGGAATTAAAAACTCAAGCTTCATAATACTGTAGTAGTACCTAAAAGAGTAACTTGCAGAAAAATATTAATTACTGCTGAACTATGCCAAGGCATGTACTCTATGTGCCAAGCTGCAGCTCACTTGTACTTTTTACCACATGAAAACAATTGAAAGATGGGACCTATAATAAAAATGTTGACTCTTTCATGATTTCATCTGTTTGCCCAAAATGTCATAATATACTTTGCCCATGACTTTCCAAGATGACAATGCCACTTCATACACTCACCAATATTTGAGTCAGGAGAAGAAAACAATTATCTAAAGCTCATCTTACAATTTCTGAATTCCAAGTGAAGAGATTTTCATTTACCTTTTACTTCTCTTGAGAAGCACAAGGAAATATGTCTAAAAAGATAGTG
This sequence comes from Pteropus vampyrus, assembly GCF_000151845.1. NCBI lineage: Eukaryota > Metazoa > Chordata > Mammalia > Chiroptera > Pteropodidae > Pteropus > Pteropus vampyrus. The sequence continues at coordinate 3,392,025 of NW_011888828.1, forward strand.
AAAGCCTAAAGGATTAACCAAAATATTAGAATACTAATTTTCATGAATAGAAAAAAAATTGAGGTTTGTATTTATCAAGAGTTAATATAGTATTTTCTAGATTCCAAGCATTATCTTGGTGTGAGAGTTTACCTTATTTGCTTTTATTTTATCAAATTTTGCAAACAAAGTAGAATACATACAATGCACCACCATCACTCAGCTCAAAAATTAACAATCATAATTCAGCCAGTCATAATCTCTCATTTTCACTTCCTGCCTCTTCTTGATTGTTTGTTTGTTTATTTATTTATGGCGACATTCATTAACAAAATCCAGTAAGTTTCAGCAGTATATTTTAACAGTAAGTCATATACATATTTACACTGTGTGTTCATCTCCCATAGTTAGATTTCTGTCACCACACATTTGCCCCTCTTTACCTCGTCTACCTACCCCCTCCTCTCTACCCTCTGGTAACCACTAGTCTATAGTCCATGTCTATGAGTCTGTTTGCCCTGTTCATTTGTTGCTTTCAGGTTTATATCCCACACACAAGTGATATCATGTGGTTTTCATCTTTCTGTCTGGCTTATTTCACTTAGCATGATTATCTCGAGGTCCATCCATGTTGTCACAAATGCCAGTATTTCATCTCTTCTTATGGCTGAGTAATATTCTATTGTATATATGTATCACAGCTTCTTTATCCAATCATCTATCGTAGGACACTTACGGTCGCTTCCATGTCCTGGCCACTGTGAATAACGCTGCTATAAATATCAGTGTGAAAATTAGCTTTTTGGATATGGGTTTTCAAGTCTTTGAGGTAAATACCCAGTAGAGGGATTCTGCTGGATTGTTTTAAAGTAAATCTCAGACATTATATCTGAGGTAAGCAAAAAGAAAGGGGGGAGGGGCAAAGATACATCACTTCCTAATCCCCAGAAGCTGTGAATATTAACTTATATGGCAAAAGATGTGACTAAAAGTTAGGGTCTTAAGGAGGAATTTGTCTTACATTATCCAAGTTTGCCCTAAACACAACCACATGTATTTTCATAAAAGAGAGGCAGAGGGAGATTAGACACAGCCATATGAAGAGGAGGTAATGTGAGAGTGGGCTAAGAGATGCAGCCACAAGCTGAGGGTAACTACCAAAAGCCGAAAGAGACACAAATTCTCCCCTAGGATCTCCCCATGCAGGCCCTGCTGACATTTTGATTTTAGACTTCGGGCCTCCAGAACTATGAGGGAACACATTTCTGTTATTTAATCCACCCAGTCTGTGGCAACGTGTTAAAGCAGCCACAAAAATTAATACAATACAAATTTCAGAATGCATCTTTAAGAAAGAATCTTTTAAAAATAATACCACTACCATTCATTTAAAAAAAAAAAAAACTCCTTTAAGTTATCTAATATCCAGTCAGAGTTTAAATTTCCCAAATTCTCTTATAATTTTATACTTACAATATTATAGTTGATTTACCCAAATCAAGATCGAAACATGGTTGACAGGTATCTTATGTCTCTTAATAATAGTTCCTCTTCCCTCTTTTTCTTGCCATTTATTTACTGAATTGAGTAATTTGCCCTACAGAAATTTCTACATTCTAGATTTGGCTAATTCCATCTGCATAGTACTGTTTAACACGGTCCTCCTTCTCCTGTGCTTCTTATAAAATGGTAGCTGGAACTAAAGCCTTGATCAGAATCACATTGTTTTTTGGCAAGAAACTTCACAAACAGTTCTCAATATTTCCTATTGCATCAAATTAAGAAGCATGGAATATCTACGTCTTTCTCTTTTCATAATATTAAGATTGATCAGTGGGTTCAGGGGTTAATAACCTGATCCATCAATTATAAAGTTCCTCATTAGCCCTTAACCTAATAGTTTTAGCAGTCACTGATGATCATTCTTTAGATCTGTTATTTCATTAAGACTAGCAAAACGATAATGTTTTATTTGTGTCATTCTTTCTGCATGTATTTGCTGGAATTCTTCTAAAAACAAGATTTTCTCCAAATCATCTATTTGGTTACTCTGAAATGCCTTTCCTGTAAAAAAACAAAAACAAAACTGTAACATAAGTGCTTAATAACATCTAATTTTTAAAGGGAGTGCCAGGTTAGACATCTGTCTCTTGAATACAAAAGCTACCTTGTCTATATTCAGTTGAGTATAACTTCTCAAGTGCACTCAACTCAGTCCTCAAATTACCAATTTAAATACTTGGCCTACAATACAGAACCTATTTTTAAAGAATAAAAGCTAGGATCCGACATAACTTCTTAGGATATGCCCTATCAGATCAGTCCAAATTCCTCAACCAACCACAGCAAACTATTCACCCTGAATCTATCTTATCCTATCTCACTAATACAAACCACCTTCTCATTCTAGACCCTGTGCCTTTGGTTGTGTGTTCCATACATGCCCGTCTCCCTGAAACCAGCAAAATTGTCCTTTCCCCCCACAAAAGTAAACATGCTTCCTGCTCTTGCTGTCTAGCACCTCTCTTTTTCTGAGAAGGGTACAATCCGTCTTTTAAGAAACTTCTTCCCCACCCCAGCTATGTACTTCTAGATGCGGCTGCCTATTACTAGATACTTTGTGTCCCTAGCCAGAAGGACAAGGTCGTCACCCAAGCGAGACCAACCAGAATCATTCCTGGGATTTTCAGATTTAGATTAAAGGAAGAAGGTCAGGCCCTCTTTCTGAGTGACCTCGGCTTGCTGGCAGCACCCAGCTGCGTGGAGGAAACCAACACAAAGAAGCAAAGGCTAGAGACAGAGCCTTGGCGATACAGTTTTCAGTTTTGCCTTCCCCAGACTTGCCTCACTTCTCCCATACTTTGCTCATGTGAGCCAATAAATAACCCTCCATACAGTTTAATTTCTATAATTTACAACTGAAGGAATCCCAGTACAATCCCCCCCATGATTCTTAAAGACTACATCCACAGCGACACCTCTACCTTTCCGGTTCTTTGTACTTCTTCTTGGTCCAAATAACACTTAATCACATACTGTCATGATTTTGTATGTGACAAATATATATCTGTTGCTGTCTGTCATGGCCCTGCAGACATTTTATACACCTTTTGAAAGTCCCTCCTCCGCCCCACTCCACCCAGCAGTCCCTAGAATAGTGCTTATAGAGCCTCAATACTTAAATAACAATTACTATGTATTATTACGTCCATGTTAAGCACTTCACATCTGTTATTTAAGCCTCACGGAAACTCCCTGGGATGGGCAATATTATCCCCACTTAAAGATGAAGAAACTAAGGTTCATCAAAAAAGTAACTTACCCAAAGTCACACATTTACTAAATGGTAGAACAGAGATTTGAACCAGATTTGCATACAAACTGCATCCTCTTTCCAGTATGCCCACGTTGCCTCCCACAATAATACTTATTAATTTACCAGAGAGTACAATTGATCAAAGACCTCCATTTAACCTCTGTCTTTCCACTAATGGCAAAGTACATGTTCCTCCATCATTAAAAATAATATTAATATGTTAATGCATAAATAAATGAGCTATAAGAAAATAAGTATCTTGAAAAAAGTTATAATACAATTTCTCCAAAATTGTTACTGGCATACTGAAGACTAAATGCTGGCATTTCTCTTAAAGTAATAGGTAAAAGGAATGAATATTTAAGACCACTCTGTCAGAACAAGTTGTATACAACTCCCCTGGCAGCAATATTTCAAAACAGCAAAAAGAGATTTGTGAGCACCTGTCAATGTGACACGCCTACAGCTCTCCGATTGCTCAGAGGAATATGCCTGTGTCATCATTAGACGCTAATAGTTATTGAACACTCCCATGACTTGGAGGCAAGAACTGAAGGCCTTTAGGAAGAAAACAGTCCTGTCTTCATAGCTTAGCAAGGAGAGAGGCCAGAAGGACAGTAATGGCAATTTATGAGTACAGACCTGAAAGCCATCAGGTCTTCTCTCCACATGAAATGCATCCTTCAGCCAATCTTCTCAATTCCCTGCTCGTGTCTGGACATGTCCACACGGAGCTGCTAGCAAATTAACTTTGAGGCAACAACAGATTTTCAGCATCTAGCTAACTACGTGCCTTCCATTGAAGCGTCCCATAAATATATGTTGGTGGTTATCTGTTTCTATTTTTTGCTTTCTCACTTTTATCACTTTACTTGAGGCCTTTATAGCATAAAAGCACTCTTCTGGGGATTACAATGATTGTCCCCAGGAGACCAGTAGATGTCAGAGACATGCCTCTCATATATAATTTGGTGATAACACAGCCAAGGGCAGGGTAGGGCTTGGCACATGATGAGATAAGATTTTGCTAACCTGCATACTTTGGTGAAAGATGGGCCCTAAAAATACACTGTGGTCACAGACTCGAGAATACCTCAAATGAGATCATATATGTGAAAGTGTTTTGTAAACGCAAACAATGAAGGGACTGTAAATTCTTTGTTACTGATGTGGCTATTACAAAGGCACAGACATGGGAACAGGCAGCTGTATGGTTTGAAAGAACAAACTATGTCTGGATAGAAGGGATCTGCAGTAAGTAACAAGAAGGTAAAAAGAAAGAGAAATCTTTTAGAAGATATAACAGGAAGCCTAGGCAACAAAGGGGATGTGTGGGGTGTGGGGCTCCAAGTTAGCAAACTCCCACTCAGTTCAACAAATACTTATTAAATGTGAGGCATTGATCTAGTTGGGATATATAGCCAAAGATGGCCAATCCTAATATAGCCAGAGATCCCAGCCCTTCATGGAGCTTTATATTCTCATTCAGGGAGACAGTCAACAAACAATACGCGTAATGAGTAAATTGTAATTTGTTCGAAAATAAGTGTAGGAGAGCAAGATAAGGAGGAGGGAAAGTGCAAGCGGAGGGTTTGCAATACTTTCAGCTTAAAGATCAGCCAAAGAGCAGAATGAGGTGAGATTTCCAATGATGTTCCTCAAAAACTACACTGAATTACGAGAAAAATGAGGAAAATCATGCTGTGCTTGAATGAAAACTGCATAAAATTTGACAAATCCGAATTGCATAAGAACATACAGCTCATTTTCCACATTTCTTCTCTTTCACCCTTCTCAAAATTATTGACACAAACGTGCTACATAGCACACTTACAGAATAAGATGTGAAGACTTAGCCAGAGGCAGAGCAATAGGAATTACAAGAGATAAGAGCAAAGCAGATGGCAGTAAAAATAGTTGCAAACCAGTACCTCAGGAAAGGGCTAATTCAATTTTTTTTTTTTTTTTTTTTTTTTTTTTTTTTAAGGAAATGTTGGCTCTAGGTCAGGAATGATATGTAGGCTTCATGCCTAGTAACCACCCCAAACAACCAGCAGTCTCTCTGGAGCACTGCATTGATAAAGAGCTCCAGATCCCATGGGAAATAAATTAGATATTTCCTCCATGGGCTCAAGATGGGGGAGTGTGGACATGCAAGGCCAACATTTACCTTTTCTTTCTAGGTAGATATTAGTGT
>NW_011888828.1:3399016-3406955 GCF_000151845.1 Pteropus vampyrus
TCACTATGAAGAAATGATCACTCCTCAGTGACAAACTAACTCTAAAACATGATCAAAAGGTAGGATTACTTTAAGGGAATAAAAAGAGAGGCAGCAACATAACCCATCTAGAGACACCTTAAACAAAAGATACAAGCTGATTCTTCTACAGCAACTATAGGGCCTACTTTTCAAATAGGACATGCAAGGTCCTAAATAGTAACACAGTGGAGAAGTATAAGGAGGAAATTCAGAGGTCAAACTTAATCAAGCTGATAAGAAATGAGCACCAATCATTAAGTTTTTAACACAACTCAGGTAAATAGTATGGTGTTTCTTGGAACAAATCAAGGTCAATGAAAGTCTTATTATCAGATTTTTCATATGCTTTTAAACTATTTCATCTTGCTGAAAATAAGCAAAAATGTAAACATTTTATAACATACAAATGAGATTTAAAATATCAAAAAAAGACTTTATATTAGAGAACAGGCAATAATCAAGAATAATACATTAGACATGTATCTTCTCACGAAAAGATCAATATATGAATATATGCAAACTATAAAGTCTCCCATGTCCCAAGAAATTATTTTAAGAAAATTTATCATACAAAAATATCAAGAAGTGCTCACTTCGGCAGCACACATACTAAAAATATTAAACATTTTTCCTAGTAAATATTACAGATAAATATCATTTCGTTTTGAGGATGCACAAAATATTCATGCTAAATAACCTACAGACGATTATATTTTTAAAATATAGTTTATATCACTATGTACTTATGCATGAATGTGTATATATGTGTACTATGTATAGAGATTTTTTTTCTATACACATTCTGATATATTACAAAGAAAATCAACCTAAAAGAAATTTCAAGTACAAATTCCATGAACATAAACAAGACAGAAGACACTAATTTTGAGGAATGAAACATAAATGAATGGTTATGAACAAAGCAAATATTAATCAACTCTTTAAGATGGTCAATAAAAACTTTGCCACAGGAATTTTGAACTGTTCCTGCTTCAATGAGCCTGAGTCATGAAATTTAGCCAGAGTATCTTATTTCACATTTTCCACACTGAGAAGAGTGAAATCAGTTCCTGGCACTTTCTACAAGCCTAAAGATCTTAAAATTGACTTATTACCAATATTTAACCAGAGGTAAACTTTAAAAATACAAGAAGAGAAGCTAAAATATACACACTCTGCATTCTGCAAAGCTTAGTGGATTCTCTGAACTCCTTAATGGCCTGCCCTAGAATAATGTTAAGAAAATGTTTTTTTTAAAGAACTATGCTCCATAAAAGCTAATTAGCAGCTCATCCAACAATTGCAGAGTATTTTTATAGCTGTTATCAATTACTCTCTTCTCTTGGGGAAAAAATTAAAACCAAAAAGAGGCTGATATGTGAGAAAATGAGGTGAGCCCCACCTAAAAGCTCAGAGGCTTTTGCTACTATGACCTCTTGTTTCAGTGTCTGGTCATGTATTAATAATTTCTATCTTTCATATACATTCAGAAAAATAGGTATTCATATAATTTTAAAGGGAGGCACAGTATTATGGGAAGTATAAATTAGAGAAATTTAATATTTTCATATCCATGACTCTTTCACAAAACTTTCCTACAGAAAACACTCACACAAGTGTACTTTAAGGGTGTTCACTAAAGCACTGTTCTTAGTACAGGAAAGGAATCCAAACTTCTAACAATAGGAAATTGTTTAAAATAATCTGTGATGCGATATTATACAGCCGGGATGTTCTGTAGGTATGGTCATGGAAACACTTTCAAGACACATTAAAACAAAAACCAAGTTGAAAGGTGTTTAGTGTTACCCCAGTTGTTATTAACAATCACAGTAATAGTAAATATATTTTAACACAGAGAGAAATTTGGGGAGAAAATCATATACCTATTTATAGCAGTTCCTCCAGAATATAAGATTACAGTGTACTTTAACTTTCAAATTACTTATTTCTGTAATGTTTAAATGTTGAATAATGTGTATTATGTATATAATCAGAAAAAAATAAAGTTTTAAGTTAATGATATAATTGGAGGGAAGTAGGAGAAAACCTTATGCATAATGAAAAGGAAAGACTTAGGGTCTTAGAACTTTTCTATAATAGCTCTAAAATGTCATCTGCCTTTACCTCTCTTTTGGAAGACAGCGATAGCCTCATTCTCAGAACTTCAAAATTAAGCATCACATGCAGATATTGGAAAAGCCCCTTTAACATCTCCCATTAGTCATAGCTGCTCAGGATAAAAGTTTAGCCTACATCCCAGTATTTATCAAATTCAACTGAGCAACACTGTCACTTCCAAATAGCTGCAGACAAACTGAATAAGCGTCTCTAATTCTAATTAAATTTATTGCAAATTTACAAAAAATTACAGAGCCTGCTAACTCTAAAGATATTTGAAACATTTTCATAATGGAAATATGAGGAATTCTGAATCTACAGTCCTGTAACCTATACAAATATAACAAAAACTATATAGAAAAAGAGAATTGCCTAGAAGGTTAACTGAAGAATCACAAGTGTGGGGAAAATGTCCACCTGCCTGGGGAAAGGTGTGAACTTGTGCTGAAAAAGGTCTGCCTCTACAGTCATGTGACCTTGACAAAACATTTAAACTTCTCAATTTCCTCACCTGAAAAATGAAATAGCTGAGAACAACCTCTGTGATCTCTTACAGATCTAAAGTTCTGAAAATAGACCTTTACTCTATCTTTACCAAAGGATTTTTTAAAAAGAATGTACATGTACATAATCTAAAATATAAGGTATAAAGTTATAAGGTACTAGCCATAAACAGCAGACTCCTACCTGGCTCCTACTCATCCTGAGTTCCATTCCCCAAAAGAAGCTCCTTCAACTCTTCAAGATGTTTAAGTAATTACTTTCATATTTGTAAATCGCATGCTTACATTGCTATTTCCTTATTTTTTCCAATTTTAGACATTACCAAAAGTTCTTTATTTAATCTACTGGGGATATTGATTCACCCAACCCATCCATCTATCCAGGTACAGCCATACTGTTGAGATGCAAAAGACACGAATGTTACATACACGTATTGATGTGTACATATTTATAGATAGTCCTGTCTCTAATTATGGGCAGTCTGGTTAATAAAAATGACATCCCATTTCACATCCAACCACTTCACAAAATGTAGCAGAGAAAAAAAATAAAACATGGCCTCTAAGTCAGAAATCCTGAATTTGGATCTGAGTCTACCACATACAGGAGCTAAGTACACATATATCAAAGTTCTTTATTTTCTCCGAGTCTCACCTGTTTTCCTCTTGTGTAGCCCGAATATAATAGCACGCACTACAAAATGGTTAAATCACATAGCACCAATATTTTACATGTCAAAGCACTTGGTTAATCATAAAGCACTACAGATTGTATTTACTAAGAGATCCCCATAAATGAAGTCCCTGAAGTTATTGGACACTCTTGAGCACTGTTTCCTTACACAGACTAAAATCTAAGAGTGGGAAGCTTCTGAGAGTAAGAGTGAAGGAGAGGTAAATCGTGTTCCAAGAACAGAATCTGAGGTCCAGCTCTGCAGAGGACCTATGTATTTCCCCATGAGACAAAAGTACACAATAAAGATCAAGTGGCTAAGCAGGGACCCGAGGAAGTGATTTTGTTTTATACTGAGTAGGAGCTTCCTTATCAAATTTTTTAAAAAGTAATATGACAACATAATTTCAAATATCACTCCTCAGGCAACTCTTATTTGTCTAAGATGTACCTCTGTATTTCTACATAATTTGTACATCTACTTCTTGATTTGTAGACATTATCTTTTGACTTCCTATTATGGCAGAAAGAACTTTGCAGAGAAAGTGTTTTGAACCAAACTTGGGAGGTTATCATGAAGAACTGTCCAGCAATGTATTACTCTGACTCTGTGGTAGAATAGTCCTTTCACTTCTAGTCTTCAAAGGCCTACATGAAAGCTACACAACATATAGTGTCTATTTAGAGGCAAGAAGGAAACTAGCTGGGCAGTTGGGTCTAAATTAGACTACTCTAAATCTTCCCCTGAATTTAGTTCGCTGATGCTCAGTTTCTCCTGCCTTTTCCACCAGCCCCACACAGTTTAAGCTTGTTCCAAAAGCTACAGGATAAATGACAAATGGGACTCCAAACGTAATTTGTCAAGACAAGCCATGGACACAATTCTTATGAGCTCTATGGAAAGGGATTAACTGAAGCTAAAAGAAACCATTCTTTAATTATCTGAAAAGTTATCTAAAGTCAACAAGTATTTTGCATTAAAGAGCAAATATACAGACTGAATCTCTTGCTCAATTCTATCCAGTGAAGACAACTGAAGTGCTCCAGATGTGGACTTCGGCTGTAATACACTAGGTTTGGGCAGTATCTGAGACAACATCCTGTCTAGTGCCCGAAGTACAAGCAAACTTAAGGTCAGGCGGGTGATCCTGCCAAACAAGCATGGTACATTAAAGAGAGGAAATCTTTTCTCTCATTAACCCACAGGATAAAAGTGATTAAGCAGGAATTATTTTTCAATGACCTACATAATTTCATCAGGGCTGCTGTGGCTATTAACAGAGAACAGCTGACTTCCTAATGAGATGAATTTGACAGCAGGATCCTTTCAGAGAAGCCAGGGAGTGGTTCCAGTTTACAAGGTAGCAACTACTGGTGTGCATTGTTTACTGCCACTCCTCAACTGTCTCTTCTCTGGGGCTCCTTCTCTACACCTGGATTTTCCCCTTCCATGGATGGCAGAGGCTGCAGTACCTGCTGAATGGATTTGCTAAGAATGGATGGATCCAGGTGGGCTAATTCATTAGATCTGCTCACGTGATTCCCAAAGCCCCAAGCGAACACGGCTACCGCTGCCACCAACACCTCGCTCTGGCCAGTCTTGAAATAGAACAGCAGCTAGTTCCACTCCCTAGAAGAAGGTTTAACAAGGGAGCTTTGTTGAGATCGGGGCGGGACACACACACACCCCAATCACCACCACTACCTGAAAGCAGTTTCACTAGAGAACTTTTGAAATTGAGCAACAGCCACCAAACAAGTAAGTCTTTACACTAGTAATGTGCTGCAAACCTCAAAGTAGCACCGCCTCCTTCTCTTGCGTACGCAAGGAGGTTTGGAGAGGAAAATTGAGCTCAGATATCTCCGCCTTTGCCCGTTTCTCCCGTAGGACCCAGCTCTGTGGCCCCAGGGACCAAGAAAGGGGTGAAAGCCCTGATGACATCTTTCTCTGTTAAAACAAGCTGGCTCTCCCCTGGGGTCAGCCACCGAGTAACAGCCAGTTCCACAGATCTGAGAGCCATCTCCTCCCCGCTGTGCCTCGGCTCCACACAGCGATCTCGTTTGGGATACCCCCACTGGGACCCCCATCCCAATATCTGCTCTTTCGACCCAGCCGAGAGATGCAGGAAAGGGACACTTCTGTTCTCCCTCCTCCCTAACTCCCTAAAATAAACGAGTGCCTCAAGCACAGATATCACAGCGGAACACCACGTACCTGTCCGCGGCCGCCGCTCCTCCTCCCAGCGCGATGCGGGACTCGCCGGACGAGTGTCCCGGGACGGTCCAGAAAGTTTGTGCTCGGGTCCTAAGGACAGCCACCCGCGCTGAGCACCGGGAGGAAGGGGAGCTGGCGCCTTGCCCGAGTCTCGTCGGTCTCTGCCTGGCTCCAACTCTACAGCAGGGCTAAGGGGAAGAAAGTAGGAGGTTGGGGAAGGTCTGAACACAACTTTTCGACGACTCACCAGCGGGTGCCCCCGCCCCCCACACGCCCTTGGGGCGGGCTGGGCCGAGCTGGGCGGGGCCCGACCTGCCGAGGGACTCTGCACGCACAGAGCCCCGCCTACCTCGCCACCACCGCCGGCCCCGCCTCTGCTCCCGGGACCGCGCTGCCAGGTGTCGTTTCCAAGGTGAAGGAGGAGGAGCCTCTAAGAGAAAGTTTCCACTGAAACTTACACCTCAGCGGAATGGAGGACACCTCGCCCTTGAAGGCTTGCCTGTCCCCGGTACTATACCCCTTCACACAAGCACTGACACCCCCCACCAAACGAGAAAGTAAACCAAAGGCTCAGTTCTTGAGTTGTGCGGAGCGCAGAAAGTCAGACAACTTCACCTGTCATGGACGTATTAGATGACTTACTTCCCAAAGGTTTGACAGCGGCTGCTGGCGCCTTCTCCCCACTCCAATTTCTACCTCCGCCCTACCGTAGTTTGAATTTTAAAAGGCTAACAAAGTCCCGAGAGAGTTAAATGATGGAAACGTTCTCCAGTTATGTTATTCTACTGGCAAACTCCCTGAAGTGTGCAGAGGGAGGTTTGTCTCAGCAGAAGTTAATGCCAGGAAGAGAGGAGGATGTTGCTGTTCAGTTGTTTTAAGGAGAGTGTCATCGGAGTTGTGAGAATGGTGCGCGTCACATTCGCTGGCAATTCCTCACCTCACCCCACCCCACCCCACCCCGCCACTCCGTCCCACAAATAAGCACTCTAATTTGGACGGTTCTACGGCAAACATGAAACTTCAATTCATGACTCCCTGGAAGATGGGAGCGCAGGTTCAGAAGTTATTTCCCTACCACCCTGGGTGGTGGTGGTGGCCTTCAGGACTACCTCGTGTCCCAACATCCTTCCAGAGTGCACATCTCTGACCCCAGACCGCCAGATTCCCAGTTTGCCGGCTGCGCTTCATTAGACTCTTTAGGCTGTGCTCACTGCCTCTCTGGGCAGAGAACCAACTCCACTTCCCTTTCCTCTGTCTCCCACCCCCGCAACCTCAGCCAAGTCCATGTTCTTCTTTCTAGACTTTAAATCCAGGAGGAGGAATCACATTCTTGGTTAGAGGCTCTCTTGGCATTTTCAGAGCCCCTGTGGTTGGTGTGGCTGAAACCTGAGGTGAGCCACAACCGGGCAGGTTGGGCCATACCACCGCTGGCAAAGGAGGATGTGGAGGCGTTTCCACTGCAGTAGCATACTGCTGGCACCTCACCAAATTCTCCTTTGGATGAAGTATCTTCCTCTCTTCATTCTCTGTGAATGGCATCCAGAGATAACCCAAATCAGGTATATGTAGTTTCAAATTCGCTCTTGCAACTATGGTAATTGGATGATGTAAACATCACACTTCCTTCTAAGACTATCTACCACCGCTGCTGTTTGTGCGTGGCAGCAGGAACAAATGTTGCACTTGCTGCCAAGTACTCTCAGGGCTCACCAGCCTTTAACCTATAACAAGTGCAGGCAGGTGGCTCCTAAGGAAAAGCTGGGGAAGGACAAGGGAGATCGAAATGAGAGTTGAAGCCAGGAAGTTCCGCACAGCACTTCACCTTGGCCAGCCCTAATAACTGGTTGTGAAGGAATCATTCATTTATTCAACCAACATTGATTTGAGTGCTTTATGCATGCTCGGCATTCTTCTAGGGGCTGGGGACAGGGCGGAAAATAAAAACAAAAATCCTAGCCTTCATGAATCTTACCACCCTGGTGGGAAATGCAGATTATACAAATAACGACAACAAAAAAAAATGTGGGCTGCCATATGATTAGAAATGCTATGGAGAAAAATTAAGCAGAGAGAAGACATAAGGAATATGAAGGAGTGAGGGAGTACTCTTAAATAAGGTGATCAAGGAAAGCCCCTGGGGGAGGTGATATTTGAACAAAGGCCAGAAGGAGGTTAAGGAGCAAGATTTCTGGGCAAATGACTTTCAAGGCAGAAAGCAAAGCAAGTACAAAAGCCCTGAGGCAGAAATATGCCTGAGTGTGCTAGGAACAACCGAGAGGCCAGGGTGTCAGACTGGAGAAGATGAAGTGAGAGATAAAAGAGGTAGAGATGACCCAGATGGGTGAGGATTCTACTCAAGTGAGTTAGGAGCCATTGGAGGGTTTGAAGTAAAAAAAAAAAAAAAAA
>NW_011888828.1:3408259-3422699 GCF_000151845.1 Pteropus vampyrus
GTTTAATCTTTAGCCTTTCAAAAATGGGTTTGAAGTAAAAAAAAAAAAAAAAAGACACATTCTAATAGGATCACTTTGATTTCTGGATGGAGAATAGACACCAGGAGGAAGGGCTGCAGCAGAGACCAAATAGAAGGCTATTGAAATAAATCAAGATCATGAGGAGAGTGACGTGGCCTAGGGAAATTAGGGTGGAAGTGAAGAGCTGATGGAGATTCGTCACAGACTGCATGTGGAGTAGGAAAGAAAGAAAGCAAGGATGATACTGAGGATTTTGAAGGCCTGAGCAGATGCAAGGATGGAATTGCTATAGCAAAATGGAGACTTCAAAAGGAACAGATTGAAGGTGAAATCAAGAAGAGCAAAGGGAATACAGGAAAGAAAGTTCACACAATTTGAATGATCTTCAATTTCCTCAGCTTACAAAATGAAGAAAGGACATACTTCATTAAGGTTCTTTTAAGGATAACATGGATAAATGTAGTGAAGTGTCTAGCACAGACCCTGACACATGGCAGGATCTTAGGAGTGTTCCCTCTCTACAAATATCAACTACATACATATCTGTTATGCCCTCTGGGAGTTAAACGGAATCATTGTTTTAGAGGAATAAGTCTTACTAGAATAAAAGGGTTGGGGAGACAAGAAAGGACATGAAATGAAAACATAAGAAATGAAGTCCCAAGGGGCCTAATAAAATTTACCTGTGATAGTAGTTTCTCCTCAGTTCTCCTTCCTCAAGGGGACAAACTAAAGTATTAGAATTTGGAAAATGAGTTTGAAATATGAAAAATTCGTAATAAAACAAAAAAATCCACAGTATAGGTAATAAACAAAGAATTTTGGTTATCCTTTATAAAGAATTCTTTCAATTAAAAGATATAAAAATATTCAAAGGAGATAAACAGAAAATTCTAAAAAAAATAGACAATATATTTATTTTAAAAGTCTAACCATACTAATTACGGCTAGAATGAGAGGCAATTATTTCTAGTTATAAATTTGGCAAGGATTAGAAAAAATAATTATGCTTATTGTTGGATGTTGGACAATATCATACTATGCTGAAGGAAGTATAAATTACAATAATTTTTAGCTATTTATATCTAAATCTTTAATATATATATACTTTAAACCAGAAATTTTACTTCTATAAATTTTTCCTAATATTCAAATATTTGCTAAAAATTTATATATGAGCATGTCCATTACAGTGTCACTTAAATATAGTGAAAAAGTCAAACAGTCTTTAATAATCAACAAGACAGAATTATGATAAGCAATATACGTTGTGTTATGGCCATGTTATATTATAGGTAGATTGTTCACTATCTTTTAAATGGAAACGTATTTACAACATATTATTGTATAAAATAAGTCTACTACAAACATATGTAAAGTTCACCTTAAAAATGTTAATATTATCTCCGCACTATGATGACAGTTTATTTTTATGCTCGTCTTTGTCCTTCCTCCAGTTCCAAGTTTTCTGCCATAAGCAAGTACCACATTCTCTCAGGAGTGGAATTTCTGGATAGTAGGCTATATAAATATTGAATTGGTACTGCAAAAGTTTTCCAAAGTAGTTATACCAATTGACACTCCCACCAGCACTATACAAGAGTTCTAGTTTGAAACAATGCATTTTTAAGAGCAGCATCCAATAAACAGACATTGATTTGAACCCTACTGCTTTGAAAGTTACAGTAATTAAGCAGAAGTTAGAAATAAGTATATTGGTTGTGAATGCATATGTTAATAATGCAATATCGGCCTTTTCTAAATGTACTTTTGATTAATTTATCTCATTACCAGTTTTAGCTGTTATACACAATATGTCAAAAGCACTGAAATTATATTTCTTTAATGCAGAAGCCAGAAAAGACTCCTTTCTCTTTTTCTTACCTCTTTTATTCCCAGTTGTAGTCAGATTAAATCTAAATTTAAATTATCTTCTAAAGCTGCTTCTCTTAAAAAGAGCTCAGAAATGAACAATGTATATTCTGTTTGAATATTAATCATCCTGTCAAGAAATCCTTCTAACAAATAAATTAATAAAAACCTGTTGCTTTTGAATGGTCTCATCTCCTATGAAAATTTTCAAGTAGTCACGGACTACTCTACTTATGTAAGGTTTATTATTAAAACTCTTCTCAAATCCATTTGTCTTCTTTAAAATGAATCAGTATAGCATGTTAAGAGCCTAGGCTCTAGAGCAAGTGCAGCTGACAGACATGTATTCAAATCTCACTCTACCACTTTCCAGCTTTGTGATCTGGATCTAGTAACTAAATAACTTCATTTCTGGCTGTGCCTTAGCTATCTTTCTAAAGAGATAATCATAGTACCTGTATCACTGATTTTCAACAAGGATTGTATATCTCTATACATATTGATGAGAACAGTCTAGGGTATATAATAAGCACTCAGTAAGCTTAGTTTAAGGCAAATTATCATAAGGAAAAATTCTAAACATGAAGATTTATGTACAAGTACTGTCACATCAGCTAGATTTTATAAAATCAAACTTTTATAAATAACTGTCAAATAGAAATAAACTAAATTATGTTCTATCCAAACATAGTCTACCAAATGGTATGACCTCAGTTTTATAAAAAATTTAAAATCAGCCAAAGCAATCCTGAAAAAGAAGAACATAGTTGGAAATATCATACTCCCTGATTTCAGACTATACTACAAAGTTATAGCAATCAAAACAGTATGGTACTGGCACAAAAACACGTAGGTTAATGGAACAGAATAGAGAGCCCAGAAATAAATCCATGCTTACATTGTCAATTAATCTACAACAAGGTAGCAATAACATACGATGGAGAAAAGACAGTCTCTTCAATAAATG
This sequence comes from Pteropus vampyrus, assembly GCF_000151845.1. Taxonomy (NCBI): domain Eukaryota; kingdom Metazoa; phylum Chordata; class Mammalia; order Chiroptera; family Pteropodidae; genus Pteropus; species Pteropus vampyrus. The sequence continues at coordinate 3,411,120 of NW_011888828.1, forward strand.
GTGTTGAGAAAGCTTCACGGATACATGCAAAAAAATAAAGTTAGACCACTTTCTTACATCATATACAAAAATAAACTCAAAATGAATTTAAAAATGTAAGACCTGAAACTGTTAAACTCTTAGAAGAGAACATGAGCAGTAAACTTTTTGCTTTATAAACTAAGTTATATTTTTTTAATCTGTCTCCCTAGGCAAGGGCAACAAAAGCAAAATTAAATACTTGAAACTAACCAGCATTTTCACAGCAAAGGAAACCATCGATAAAACAAAAAGGCAATCCACTGAATGAAAGATTTTCAAAAATGATATATCTGATAAGAGGTTAATATCTAAAATATATAAAGACCTCATACAACTCAACATTTAAAAATCCAATTAAAAAATGGGGAGAATACCTGAATAGGCATATTTCCCAAGGAGACATACGCATGGCCAACAGACAGGTGACAGTCAACACCACTAATCATCAAGAAATTGCAAATCAAAACTACAATGAGCTATCACCTCACACCTGTCAGATTGACTATTATCAAAAAGACAACAAGTAAGTGTTGAAGATGTGGAGAAAAGGGAACCTCATGCACTATTGGAATTGCGAACTGGTGCGGCTCTATGGAAAACAGAATGGAGGTTTCTCATAAAACTAAAATATGAACTACCATACAACCCAACCATTCCCCTTCTGGTTATCTATCTGAAGAAAACAAGAACACTAATTTGAAAAGATATATATACTCTCATGTTCATTTCAGCATTATTTACCATATCCAAGATATGGAAACAACCTAAGTGTGCATCAGTGAGTGAATAGATATATGTAGTATATATACACAATGAAAGACTATTGAGCCATAAAAAAGGAAATCTTGCAATTCATGACAACATGGATAGACCTTGAGGGCATTATAGTAAGTGATGTAAGTCAGAAAAAGACAAATACCATATGACCTCACTTATACATAGAATCTAAATAAACAAACCTAAACTTATAGATACAGAGAACAGATTGGTGGTTGCCAGAGGCAGGAGTGGGCAAAATGTTGAAAGGGATCAAAAGGTATAAACTTCCGGTTATAAAATAAGTCATGGGGATGTAATGCACAGCATGGTGACTGTTGATAATACTGTATTGCATATTTTAAAGGTGCTAAAAGTAGATATTAAAAGTTCTCATCACAGGAAAAAATTTGTAACTATATAATGACGAAAGTTAACTATGCAATATAAATACTGAATTATGCTTTACACCTGAAACTAATGTTATAATTATACCTCAATTTAAAAAATTTTGTAATAATATTTGACCAAAACCTTGATAGTTTGTAGATTTTCAATAAATAAGATTAGTAAAGAAAATATTTCTTGTGAAAAAAGAATATTAACAATGACACAGTGACATGGAGCTAGAAAGCTATTTTAAGGAATGGGATATAGCACACCTGGACCAAAAATGAGTATAAACCAAATAAACAGCTTTGCAAAGAGTTCACATAAATTCGAAATACCCAGCTACACATGTGATATTATCCTTGTCTAGAGCTGGATATTGGTAAGTCCCTAACCTGACAAGATTGTTACATGTGATGTGTGAAAGACCTTACTGTTTCATGGTCACAGTTCTTACATGACAGCCACAAAGCCCTGGTTCTTTCTCATTAAGGAAAGATGGTTCCTGGGTCCATGAATATTTTTAAAGCCTCTTCTGATATTAATTGGTCCAATTTTTTTAACATATTCAAGTTTTCATGACAACTGAGGGCATTTTTTTTCTCCTCTCTTCACAGGAGTCACCCATTCTAACTGGTCGGTGATAAACTTTTTTAAAAAACAGAGGTGAAAACTCTCCCATTTTCCAAGTCACCTATTTCTTTTGTTCTTTTCTGTTTTGTCTACTGTTAACAGTCTTAAGAATTTTTGCCATTTATCTTTTAGATCTCTCACAAAATATGTTCTCTTCATGCCCCACTACATACCTTTTATACTGGATGCTTAATCCTCAGTCTTAGGCTACAAAATGGCACATTAAACTCTCACATACTTAGGAAATCTATAGCCAATTTCAAGAGCTTTCTCTGAGTAGGCAGTGAGAGATTATAATTAAGCTACTATGTGGAGTTTTAAAAAGGAAAAATTCAACAGAAAATCATAGCCACGGTGAACTCTTGATTATTCATTGGATAAAACTGCATGAATAATTGAAATCCACAGGTTATCCTAATAAAATCTGCTTCCCTCTATCTTAGATCATTCGGGCTGCTACGACAAGACTAGGTGGCTTATTAACAACAGGAATCTATTTCTCACAGTTCTGGAGGTTGAAAGTCCAAGATTAAGATGCTGGCGTGATTGGGCGAAGGCTTCCTTCTAGGTCACAGGCTTCCCACGGTATCCTCACACTGTGAAAAGAATGAAGGAGAGCTCACAGGCCTCTTTTATAAAAGCACTAACACCATTCACACAGGCTCCACCCTCCTGACTTAATAACCTCTTAAAGGCCTTGCCCCCTAATACCACCTTGGAGGTGAAGTTTCGACATGTGCATTTTTGAGGGACACAGTCAGACGATAGCACCCTCTATAACCATTAGCCCTTATTTCCTATCTTAATTCCCACTTAATCACAACTCTGATCATCAAAATTTAGAAAGGTGGCAGGACTACAAAATTCACTGTTGTAGTTAGCAAAGGGATTATTGTTTGTAAATGAAATGTATCCGAGTGAAGGATTATGGGAACTCACATTAGAACACAGCCATATATCTTAACATATGAGTCCTGGGAGTTATTCAGCAGGACTTTTTATTCAGTTAAAAAAGCAGATATCAGATTGAAATCATGTTCAAAGGAAAGCATTAAAAAAAGCAGTCCTTCCAACAAATACAAAAATCTGTAAGAAGAGTTGGTGAAAACTCAAGAATAAGGACCATCAGGAAACACCTTTACACGGAGTGTGCATTCTCCTAACACATAGGGACATCAGAATCACCTGTGAACTTGTTAGAAATAAAAATGTTTTGGCCCTGCCTTACACCTACCAATCATGGGGTTTAGGGCCTAGCAATGTGTTTTAACAAGCTTGCCAGGTGATTCTGATGCATCGTAAAGTTTGAGAACTTCTGGCGTAAAACACAGGGGGGAAATGTTTAAAGGGCAACTCTTTATATACCTCATTTACATTCCTCTAATTCTAAATATCCATGGGATTTGGCCACCTGCAGCTTATCTATGATTTTGCAAAATGAAAACTATCAGATATAGCATAAAGAAAGGCATGTATGATGTCCTGTTATCAAAACAATTCCTGATCTAAGCCTATTAGGTTCACCGCTCTCCATTTCAGTCTTCAGGGCTTAACTCTATGACATAAAACACTCGGCTCTTCTGATTCCTCCCTTTATCCTCTACTTCTCCTTACCCAACCCCAGCCTTCTCTGTGTCCACAGTCTTTGACGATGAATTTCAGTTTCTCATTATTTCCCAGAAGTTGTGAAAGTATAATTGATGAACAGTAAAATTTCTAAAGCTAGGTAGATTTAGAAAAAATAAGAGGCTTTATCTGTAGCCTGGATATTCAGTTCTGCAATATAGAGTTGAGGGTTTTTTATTATTATTATTCTAGGCTTGTTTACAGTTCTTTAGCATATTTCATTTGCAGGCATTTTTCCTTTTGAGTGTGTTTCATGAAGTCAGAATATGATACCATTAAGATAAAATAATTGCCATTATTTATCAAAGAGGCATATGATACAGTTCCAAAAAATAGCACAAGCAGAATATCATTTAAGAGCTCATTAAAAATGTATAAATTGTCAAAGTTGGATTCTCTCTAGTATCAGTAAATAACTTGGTCTGGCAGGTGTTAAATGTCTGTAAATACGATTAACTTATAATGGGGTTACATCCCAATAAACCCACTGTAAGTTGAAAATGTCATAAGACGAAAATATACTTACTACACCTAACATACTGAACATCATAGCTTAGCCTAGTCTACCTCAGTCACACTCAGAACACTACGTTAGCCTACAGTGGGACAAAATCATCTTGCTGCCACTGCCCAGCATCATAAGAGAGTATTGCTAGCCTGGAAAAAGATCAAAGTTCAAAATTCGAAGTAAGGTTTCTACTGGATACCTCTATTGCACCATCATAAAGTCAAAAAATCCTAAGTGGAATCATCCTAAGTCAGGGACTGTCTGTATTGTTAAAAGCAATATGTTGAATTAGGAACATATTAGAATGCATGTATTCCCCCTCTTTTATTGAATCTAGAAACTATCTTTTACTATAATAAGTAAAGCAAATAAACAGTGATCATTTAATTTTGTAATGGTGGAAATCTTTCAAGCACAGTGATCTCATCTTTGGATGCATATTAATATCACCCAGGGGGGCTTTTAAAAGCACCAATAAATTCCCAGGCTGTATCCCAAAATAATCACATAAAAATCTCCGAGGGTAGAAACCAGATATTGGTAATTTTTTAAAGCTTCGTTAGGTAATTCTAAGGTAATCAGGGCTAAGAACCATGTTGAAGTTGATGAAGGCCCTTTTATAGAAAGGATTATATTTAGTGTGGTTAAACTAGACAGAGAGCCTGAGGACATGAACGAGACACTATTGATGATTATTATCATTACTAAATCCTTAGCTCACAACCATTGCATGTCACTCCATTTATTCAAAAATATCCCGTAGCTCTACAAAAACTAAATTAAAATGGATCAAAGAGCAAAACATAAGAGCTAAAACATGAGTATTAAAACTCTGAAAACAGAAGGGAAAACTTTCATGACATTAGATTTGGCAATGATAGCTTGGATATGACATCAAAGCACAGGCAACAGAAGTGAAAAAAATTGGATTACATCAAAATTAAAAACTCCTGTGCATCAAAGAACACAATCAACAGAGTAAAGGGTGACCTACGGGATGGGAGAAAATAGTTGCAAATCACATAGCTGAAAAAGGGGTTAATATCCAGACTATAAAAAGAACTCCTACCACTCAACAACAAAAAAAACAAACAACCCAATTTAAAAAATGGGCACCGGACTTAACGAGACACTTCTCCAAAGAAAATATACAAGTGGCAACAAGCACATGAAAAAGATGCTCGGCATCACTAATTGTTAGGAAAATATAAATCAAAAGCAAAATGAGATACCATCTTAACACTCATTAGGATAGCTATTACCAAAAACCAGAACATAACAAGTATAGGCATACCTCATTTTACTGCTCTAAGCTTTATTGAACTTCACAAGTGTTGTGTTTTTTACAAATTAAAGGCACCCTCCACCAGGAAAAATATTACGACTTGTTTCATTTCAATACTCACTTTATTGCGGTGGCCTGGAACCAAACATGCAATATCTCTGAGGTATCCCTGTACTGGCACGGATGTGGACAACTGGAACCCTTGGGCACTGTTGGTAGGAATGTAAAATGGTGCAGCTTTTATGAACAACACTATGGTGGTTCCTCAAAATATTAAAAATGGAATTTCTATATTATCCAGCAATTCCATTTCTGGGTATATACCCAAAAGAACTGAAGGCAGGATCTCAAAAATATATTTGTACACCTACGTTCATAGCAGCATTACTCACAACAGCCAAAAGGTAGAAGCAACCTAAATGTCCATTAACTGGTGAATGGAGAAACTATGGAAAAGGTACCCATTTATGTTCTGAGTGCACGGCAAACTCAGAAGAGTATTACTGTTATACGTGTATTAGCGTTGTTAATAGTGCCTAATGTTTATTGAGTAATTGCCATGTGCTCGGGACAATGCTATGCACTTGTGGAAGCCCAGTTGCTCCTCTTGGACCTCCAATCGCCTCAATCTGAGCCTCAGATACTGGGCTCTGACACTATGTTCTTTTTGGACCAAGCTTCCCATGGGTTGCTCTGAGCCAGTGCCTGAGCATGATAGAGATACAAAAGCAGGCTCAGTCCTTGAGACACCTGACTTCTCTGACAGGCAACTAACTGGCTAGGGGCCTCCCCAGCAGCCTTGGCAAACTGTGAGATAGCCCGCATGGGCAGTCCAGGATGCTCCCATCCAACCTGCCTTCTTTCTTTACCTCTAAACTCACAGACTGACTGGCATGGTGGCCTGGGGGCTCTCCTACCTCTGCCAGCTCCCTATCTTCTCACTGGGGAAAATCTAAAAAGTAATCTTACCTCTCATAGGACCTGGCCTAACACAGTAAACTCATTATTTCAGTAAATGCTTGTAACAACAATTGTACTATGAGTATCTCCACTTTTTAAATAGGAAAACCGAGGTTTAGCAAGATCATAAACTCACAAGTGGTGGAAATTGGATTTGAACTCTAGGCTTTCTGACCCTAAAACCAACACTTTCAATTAGTACATAAATAACAGAAACTGTAATGTGGATGGTTCTTTTATTTACTAAATATTTGTGTCTTTTTTAGTTTAGAAAAAAATGTTCTAAATATGGGAAAATACAGCGAATAGTATAGCAAACATCCACATACTTATTACTCACAATTAACAAAAACGATCAGGTTGTCAAATGAGCTGTTGATTTTTTAAAAATATTTAAAGAATAAAAAAATACACTCAAACATTACAGATAGAATACTCAGCCCCAGGCTCATTGCCTTTCTTCTCTCCTCATAGGCAACCATTTTAATGATTTTGCTGTGTCCTTCCATTCTATATTTTTTTAAATTTTAATAACTACATCTGTATCCATAAGAATATATTGTTTTGTGTGTTTCTAAATTTTACATTAATGGATGAATAATATCAGTATGTCTTTTTTGCAGTCTGCTTTTTTAACTATAAACCATATTTTTAACATTAGTTCACATTACTAGCTCATTCTTCTAAGCCAATAGTTCTCAACAGGAAGCAATTTTGCCTCACCAGGGAACATTTGGCAATGTCTGGAGATATTTTTGGTTGTCATAATAGGGGAAGAAGAAGAGGTGCTACTGGCATCAAGTGGGCAGAGGCCAGGGATGCTGCTAAATACCCTACAATGCACAGGACAACCCCCACCCCCACCAAGAATTATCTAGTTTAAAATGCCAGTGCCAAGGTTGAAAAATCCGGATTTAAACCAATGATTCTCAAAGTGTGTTCCCTGACCAGCAGCACCAGCAGCACCTGAGAACTCCTTAGTATGCAAATTCTAGGCTACGCCCCTCACCCAATGAATCAAAAACTTTGAAGGTACGGCCCTGCAATCTACGGTTTAACAAACCCTCTGGGTAATTCTGATGAACAGTAAAGTGAGAATCTCCAATCTAAACTATCGAATATTATTCAATTGTACGGAAACACTCCTTTTTCTTTATCCTGGGAACCATTTCACATTTATTATGAAAACAATGTTCTCTGTATATGACATTCCTTTGTCTTCCTATTCTATACCATAAAACATACCCCCATAACAAATGCGAATGGATATTTTCATAGTAATAAATATCTACTGAATGCTTACCATGTGCTTGGCATTATAATAAATGTTTTTCATCTATTAAATGCTTATAACAACCGCAGGAAGTGCTGGTATTACCCAATTTTACAGCTGAGAATCTAAGTAGTTAAATTATTTGCTTAAGGTTACACAATTTAGTGTTCAGCCGAGCCAGGCTTTGGAGCCAGGCTTTGAAACCAGGCTGTCTGGGACTAGAGACTGTTTCCTTGACATTACACATACTTCCAGAAACACAGACCATGTCATTTTGGCTTAATGTTCAGAACCTAGTATAATGAATGATACAACCAAATATTTAACGAAGAAATAGTGTAAGAAGGAGAAAACGGGTGCAGTGAAGATGGAATCTAATCTGCACTGGCATGCTTCCGTCAAGCATGGAATCCACATTTTATCTAAAATACCTCAAAGCACCTGCTCCACCCATATATACAGGCATTTATATTTATATCACTTAAGTGTGAATCTCTCCATGAGGAAGAATCTGGTTTCTCAACACTGCTTGTTTATTTTAGATTATAAACAGGATTTGGAATCAGGTTGAATTCTGGTCTAAGCACATGAAAAACAGATACTAAAACCTTAATGGCATTTTTTAACCCAAAAGAAAAACCTTAATGGTGACCTTTAAACATTTACTGTGGTTTTAATTTTTCTTGAGTGTCACATTCTACATTGATGTAGTATGAAAAGTTTACTGACTTTCATCCTAAAATATTTAGGATGCCACTAGGTGTGCAACACTTCAGGCATGAGAGCACTTTTGTAAAGGGAGAGTTACTGGTATTTGAGTGGGGCAATTCTTCATTATGTAGAACTCTTCTGCACATTGCAGAAAGTTTAAACATCCCCTCCACTAACCACCAGAAGTGCTCCCAGTCACGCGACAATCAAAAATGCTCCCAAACATTTCTGAACTTTTCCTAATGCCTTGATATTCCAAATATGGCCCTTGGACCAGCATCATCAGGGTTAATGTTAGAAATGCAAAAGGTAGAGCCCACTCCAAACACAGAGAATAAGAAACTGCATTTTAACAAGTTCTCAGGTGACTTGTAAACACACTAAAGTTTGAGAAGCAGGATGTGACCATCTGTGGAGAACTAGAGAAACATTTCCCTAGAGAAGCTCTTCCTATGGATGTCAAGAGGCATGTCCAAAAACATGCACACTAAAGATACTAAACATTTTGCAAAGCAGTTCTACTTCTGATTAAAACTCAGTAACTTTGAGCATTTCTGAAAAATGAAGCCGATATCCAGTCAAAGAGTAGATGAGCACAAGTCCACCAAAACTATATGCAGTACTCAAAGCATCCTTGCCTATAGTCCATTACTTAGATATATAAGGCTTTTTTTATTTAAACAGGTTTGTGTTGGATTTCAGGTACATGCAATAAAATAGTCCTAGGAAGAACAGAGTTGGGCCAGACCGTGAAGAGTCTTAGAGGCTCTGCTGAAGAACACGAGCAGGTATTCTCAACCAGAGGTCTGTGAATGGATGACTGAAGTTCCAAATGGTTGATCCTTCCAGACTTTCTGGAAAACATATGGAGCCTATGACAGCCAGAGAACCCAACTAGTCAACTCTGGCCTGCAACAACTTTGCTCATTTAACTTAGAGTGCTAGTGATCACTTCTATGTGTGCCTTAATGAAAAAAGATACTGGGAATTATTGTTGTCAGCAAGGGGAAATCACTATAGGTTGGTCGAGTTTTTTTTAATTGTGGCAAAATACACATATGAAACTTAACATTTTAACCATTTTTAAGTGTACAGCTCAGTAATATTAAGTACATTCACATTGTGCAACCTATCACTAGAACTCTTTTCATCTTACAAAATTAAACTCTGTATTACTTTAATACACCCCACAGCCCCAAGCAACTTCCATTCTACATTCTATCTCTATGAATTTGAATACTCTAGGAACCTCATAAAGTGGAATCATAAAGTATTATCTTTTTTTGTGTGTGGCTTATTTCACTTAGCAGAATGTCTTCAGGGTTCATCCATGTTGTAGCATGTTTCAGAGCTATTATGAGTGATTTTTTAAAAAGAAAAAGAATAAAATTTCCCTCTTAAAAAATAATTCGCACTGGACAGCACCCCTGTAGTTGTGGCAGGATTTATTTGTTTAGAAGAAGCAGAAGGTTAGAACGAGTTCTATGCCTGATGTGCTGCATTTCCGACTGGGAAAATATACCTGGTTTGTTTTCATTGAACCCTGGAGTCTCCAAATTGATACAATAGTAAATAAGCATTTTTTTTCTTACAAGAAACTGTAGTCTTGTAGTTCTATTCAAGTCAGGTAGAAATTTCCTGATAGTTTCAGTGAAAAGCCTGAAGAAACTTGCTTAACCAGAAAGCCATGTCAGGTGTCCAATTTATCCTGCTCACTGGTTTCTGTATTTGATAGGATGTGGTAACTGCATAAATGAAAACTAGATGACTCTAAATACAGAACCAAGTTTGATTCAGAGTTTGTTCGGTTGATTTTGTTTATGACATTCTGTAATCTTATTCATTAAAAATATATATTACACTACTTTCCACCCATTAAAGAGCTAGTTTTATTCATCTTTCATCATTAAGAAAATAGAAATTTGGGGGTGGCTCCATAGTGTAGTGGTTAGCATGTCTGCTTTGCACACAAGGTCCTGGGTTAGTGCCCCAGATGGAACCATGGCCCAGGCCCCAGGTGCACCAGGCCCGGGTGCACCAGGCCCGGGTGCACCAGGCCCGGCCCCGGTAGCAGGAGGAGATGCCCCGCCTTCAGAGATCCAGCTCTTATGGGGAAATGGCAATGTCCATGGGTCAAGGGTGGAAAGTGGGAGGAATTTAACGGGGGGGAAAAAATAGAATTTTCCTCAAGAAAGATTCACAGTAAATTCATCTCTAGAGCCTTAGAAACAGTTAACCTGTGAATGCTAACAAAGTGGTCTTGAAAGAGTTGGTTGCTATTTATTTATTTATTTGGCTGATTGGCCAGTGCTTGTTACTCTGTCATATAGTGACAAGATAAAAGAGTGTGTTTCTCTGAAGAGGAGAATTCTTCTCACAGACTTAATCTTTATCTTCAAGCTGTCCTATGTTTATTCTTCTTCCCACTCATACGAAATTAAAAATATCTACTATAGATTAAAAAAAAAAGTTTAAAAAAAAAGTTGCCAAAAAAACAATAAACAAAAAACAAGAAATTAAAAAAAAAACCTCAATAGAATTCAGTGCTGCAAAAGCACTTACTGTGATTCCTGCCATCATTTTGGGTAACATAATTATTTTATCATTTATAAAATAATTTAACTTTGTAGATTTCAGTGAGCATTAGAGCATACTTAACTTAAACCCTGATAGGTACAGTTTTATATCTGCAGCTCTGAATGGGTATTTTGACTTTTGTTTCTAATGTTTATCAATTATCATAATTTTTGCTATCTTTCTTTTCATTCAAAAATTTCCTAAAGTTCTGAAACTCCTAAAGGCAATAAATTAAGGAAAAGCCTTCCTCAATACAAACTTTTAAAATAGTCCTATCCAAGATCTTTATGTGTAATGACTCATTAAGGTAGAAATTTTAACTTATTAAATATAACTGGTAAAGTTACCAAAATTAAGCATTTCATGACATTATTTTCCTGTTTCATCATTCAGTTGCTTCTAAATCTTTTTAGAAAGCAGGAGTACAATGTAAGTTGGGACTATTCATGCCACTTTAATCACTGCCAAATATATACATATACATACATATATATATATACACACACATATATATATGTAGCTTTTATACAGCATGGACAACATAACAACACTTAAAACTATATAGAGCTTTATAGTTTATAGTGTTTTCACAGAGTAAATAATGAGGACTTATCAGGAATTCTCAAAATAATTTCAAAACATTTTTGATGAATTCATTGTTGTTCAATGACATCTAGCATCTGCCAAATATATATTAAGAATTTTTAGTCTACGGCCATACCACCCTGAACACGCCTGATCCCGTCTGATCTCGGAAGCTAATCAGGGTCAGGCCTGGTTAGTACTTGGATGGGAGACCTCCTAGGAAGACCAGGTGCTCTAGGCGTAAAAAATAAATTA
>NW_011888828.1:3423424-3443198 GCF_000151845.1 Pteropus vampyrus
TTTCTAGAAAATTTAAAAGAAGGAAATACTTTCTGATTCATTCCATGATACTGGCATTCCCTTAACACCAAAACTAGACAAATACACATTACAAGAAAACTATAGGTCAATGTCACTCATTAACATAGATGTGAAAAAATTCTAAACAAAATCTAATAACATGACCAAGTGGGGTTTACCCCAGGAATGTAGTGTGAGCTTAACATTAGAAAATTAATCAATATGTCGCCATTTTATATTAAGAAAGAGTAACCATATGATCGTCTGAGTAAATATAGAAAGGCATTAGAAAAAAATCCAACATCCATTTTCTTAGCAAACTAGGGAACTTCCTTAACCTTATAAAAGGCATCCACAAAAAATCTACAACTAATATCATACTTAACTGTGACAGATCGAATGCATTACCTCTAAGATCAGGAACCTAGAGTGGATCAATACTTCTTTTCAACATTTTACTAGAAGTTCTGGAAAGAAAGAAAACTGCTCTTATTTTCAGACAATATGATTATCTACATAGAAAATCCAATAGAATCTGCATAAAAGTCACTAGAACTAACCATGAGTTTAGTAAGGTTGTAGGAGACAAGATCAATACACAAAAATCAAAAAAAAAAAAACTAATCTGTATACTATAATGGTGGATACGTGTTATTACATATTTGTTAAAACCCACCAAATGTACAACACAAAGAGTAAATCCTATGTAACATAAACTATACACTTTAGTTAATAATAATGTGTCAATATTAGCTCATCAGTTATAACAAATGTACCACAATAATTCATGATGTAAAAAAGATGAGAAACTGGGGCACGGTGAAGAGGGTATGTGGGAACTCTGTACTTTCCAATCAATTTTCCTGTAAAACTAACAGTACTCTAAAAAAGTTTATCAATTTTTAAAAACTTAGATAAGTTTTCAGTGAAATTATGTAAATTCTTCTCAAAGTGATTTCTAGATTCAATGCTATCCCAATCAAAATTCCAGAAGATTGTTTTTGGGAGAAACTGACAAGCAATTCTAAAATTCATATGGAAATGCAAAAGACCTGGAATAGCCAAAGCAACTTCGAAAAGGAAGAACAAAGTTGGATGACTAACCTTACCTGATTTTAAGGCTTATTATAACACTATAGTATTCAAAATAGATACTAGTGAGAGAGCCCTCTTTCTATATCTCATTAGGCAAATGGCTGAAAAGTCATTGACCCAGCAATTCAGTTCTAGCAACATACACTAAAAAAAAAGTATCAAACACACACAGGAACAAAGATATTAAAATCACCATTGTTCTTAGTATCTAAAAACTAGAAAATAAACAGATATTTAACAATAGGAGATTAGTTGAATGAATTTGGTACACGTGTTAAAATAAGTATGCAGCACAACCATCAAAAATCACATATTTAATGACACGGGGAAAACTTCAGTGTATATATAGTTATGTAAATTTAGCAGGTCACAAAAAAATAGGTTCCTACTTTGTTTAAAAATATCTATTTATATATCAGGAAGGATATATAACAAAATATTTACAGTTCTAAGTGAAAGAATTACCAGTTATTTTTCACAAAAAACACATAAATGTAATTTTAAAAAAGATTTTAAAGTAAAGTTTTAAATTGTTTAAGTTTTAAGATTAGAAACATATATTTATAAAAATAGTAATTATTAGCATAAAAAAATGATGGCTACCTTACAAGATCCTATTTCAAACCAGAGAAAGAACTCTCTTACTGTAAGATAGACCTTCGAATCTTCATTCCTCCTTCCTATTCACTTGTTTTTCATTTTGTAGTATCTCTACCTGCTATTATTTTTATATTTTTAAATGAAATCTGTACATGATTTCCATAGAAAATTTGAAAAACACAGAAAAGTATTCGGAAGAAAATAAACAAGAATCTATAATCACTACTAGTTTGTCCTCATGTTTCATTGCTCTTTCGAAGACTTGTGCGAATGCTTCTCAGTTCCTGGCCTGTGTCAGTGGTGATACTGTTAATATGCAAACATGGAATCAGACCTGTGAACCAATAGTCTCGTGTAAGTGTAACAAAATTACAGAATTGTTTATGCTTTTGCATAAGGTGGGATGAATATTTACTTATTTGTTTTGGGACTTCCCTCATTCATTTTCTCCTAAATATAAAGTATTCATATTCATTATTTTGTAAAATGCAAGACACTATAAAGAAGAAAATAAATAACAACAGTAATTCTACCATCAAGAGATTATCACTGGTAACTTCCAGCGGCTTATTCTATGCAAATACTTATTATATAAACGTCTTAATAAAATTAGGATCTCATTATATATTGTTTGGATTTATTTTTTATTTAACGTTTTCTAATTATCATTTTTTCTACCTTTTAATGGGTAGACTGTATTTCTCTGTATGAACATTCCCCAAGTCATTTAGTCAGCCCTCGATCATTGGACATTTTGGTTATTTCCAAATTTTTACACAGCAACCCCACTATTTACTGGGATATGGGGCCATATAAGCAAGTCCTGTAGGGACTATCATTTTACAAAAATTTTTGTTCTCCACGCACATTATACTCGATAGGCGTTTGTTGTGTTGTTTGGCTGGCGGCAGGCGATGGATAGTAGAGGAAGGAAGCGTGGAGAAGTGGGAACAGTGTGCTCCATTTAGTTCAAGAACCGTATTTGTTGATATGGGGCGGGGTTCCAGGGAACCCCGCCCCTCAGCCGGTCGTCTCCGGCTCCCACTGTCCGCTGAGCTGCACTGCGCCCCTGTGGCCGAGCCGCGCCTCTGCAGCACAGGACCACCAAACCGCAGTGGTTTGAGGGAGGCCATGTGGATTCATTTCCGGACTGATTTTTAAAATCCAGTTTAAAACAGTAATTTTTCTCTTCAACTCACAAATATAACATGTGCAAGCTCAACATGATAGCATGTGTAGGATTTTGGTCTGTAATAAACACTTCTTTAGAGCCCTGAGCACATGAGTAAAAATAAATTTGCCTCTTCTGTCCCTGTTCTTTCCTCCAGCTTCGGCCCTGGCCACTCTGCCCTTAGGCGCTGTTCTCTAGCCAGAATGAACTTCCAAGATCCCACATGGGTCAGGCTTCTTTTTGCTTCATGGACTTCACACACGCTAAGCAAACTCCATACTCCCTCTCTTACTTCTAAGTTAAGGCTTGAACACCTTTTGATTTCCTAAGATGGGGTAGATTGTCGATCGGTGCTGGGAGCTCCCCGAGCCCGGAACAGTAATTCCTGTAAACTCAGCTCTCTCCCCTACTGGACGGGAGAATCCCTGAGCACGCATATGATTCCTCCTCATTTTTTCCACCGCTTTTCTTGATTTGAAGACAGTAAGTCTCAAACAGAACGCAGGAATCTCATATACTCAAAGGAGGAAAACACACGGACATGGATGGTATAGTATATTCTCTCAATTAAGTTCCACTATATTCAATTCTGCCAATATTTATGGGATGCCCATTCTGTCCACAAGTCTTCTGAGAGCATGGGGAGAAGGAAAGAAAAGCTACAGGATGATGAAATGATATCTCCTGCTATTAACTTTGCCAAATTTACTATTTCTTTCAAACACTGCATGGACAAAGCTTGAGGTGTGAAAGTCCAACATCTGGACTTCACTTGAGAGGTTAGGCTCAGGCATGTATATTTTTAAAAGCATTTTTTGGCTACTCTGGTGATTCTAGTGTTGCTAAGATAGAGAATCTTTGCCCTAGAGTAGCTGTATCATTGTAGGAAACTCCTAAGTCCCAAAGTCTTAAACAGTGAGAAATATCGAAGGGAATTTCAGCTAGGTTGGTGGAACACTGAGGACAGCAACCATTTTGGAGCTCTGCTGGTTCTGCCTGCCCAGCATCCATTCTTCTTTATTCTGCTAGGAGCACCTTGATTTTCCTATAGAGAATCACCCCTTCCCTACTCCACGTCCTTGCATTTCTGGTAGGGCTGACTTTTATCCTTGCTCTCCCACTACTCACCCAAAACACACATGTGAGCACACACACATGCAGGTGATACATGCACTCGCAGCCCATCCAAGCTCTGAATTTGCTCTTTTTCAGCTTGAATTGCACTTGGCTTCAGTCATATCTGAACCTTTAGCCTGAACTTCTACCCTTAGACTTTTCAATTATTAAGCCAAAAAACCCCTGTCACTTTTATTCTTTAAATGAGATTAAGGTGGCTTTTGTCATTTGCGACCAAAAATTTTCTAACAGAAATTTATGAGACTTTCGAATAAGCAGTTTTATACTCTATTTATGGAAAGGGGATACATGCCATTTTGTGTTGGGCTGCCAGGTCAAGGAGTGGATCAAAGGAGACTGCTTCTCAATCCTTTGTCTATTAATCGACAAGCATTTAACAAGGTGTCTTGATGTGTCTTGATGTGATCAGATTATTTTCTTGTTCTATGATAAGATCTACTTTATTGTTCCTAGCAGAACTTAAGTTCATTAAACATGAGAAGCTCATTTATTTTGTGTATTTTAGCCCTGTTCAATGTATTTGGGGGGGGGGGCATTGGTTTTTAAAAGCTTCTCACACATGTAAAATGGAGATAATGAGACTTATTTCACAGAGCAGTTGACGGCAAAATGAAATTACATGTGTGAAACCATTTTATGCTATATAAATGTTGGGTATTTTTACTAAGTAAAATCATTATCACCATCTTTCATTTTCTGTCAGCAAAGTTCCTGGAGAATAATTTATTGTTAGTACTATTGATAGCTGTACAAACACAAGTGGTAATTGAGCAAGTAAATGATGAAAACAGGAAATTTGGCTTCTTTTAGGCTAGAATCATCCGAGGAATGTTGTAAAAATTTAGTTGAAATAATGTCTTCAAAGATGCTTTGAAAAAAAAAGTGCTATGTGATTATCAGAAACTGATATCTCAGCCCTGCAGGTCACTGAATCTTTGATGTTGTTCATTTGCATATATGCTTTATTTCAGAGCTTATTAATATCTGATACTTTTCATTTAATTTTAAAACAGAAAACCCACAGGCTGTTTAATAGAGTGCAGTCTTATACAATAATGGCTTTATCTTGGTTTTCATTCTCGTCGGCCTCCCTGTGGCATTTAACCACCCTGACAACCCACTCCTTCACATTCTTTCCTCCCTTAGAGTCAGTGACACTGTATTTTCCAACTTCTTCTTGACCTTTTCAACTACTTTTGATTCCCTCTTTCTTTCCCTCCCAGCTCTTGCTCTAACTCTGGGGATGCCCTCAAGGCTCAGATATCTCCCTCTCATCTCTCTCATCTTTTTCTCTCATAGCTCTTTCACTCTTTCTCTCTCTTCCTTCCTCCCTCTCTCTCTCTCCTCAGTTCCTGGAGAATTCATCCATTCTCATTTATCTTGCATCAGTCCATAATTCCATCTTCCTATCACTTATTTCAATGTGTATGTCCCGTCACTAACTTTTAATATCTTCAAAATTTTCATCTCCATTATTCTAATTGGCTGCCTTTCAAGTACCCCAATTCAGTTGCTGATATCACCATTGCTCCCATGTGTCTGCCCTCCTTACTGCTTCTCTGTTTTTCATGTCTTTATCCAGGCTCCAAGTACCTCAGTGCCTTTCAGATTCACTTTTCCCCTGCTCTCCCAACACACCAGTCCGGGCCCTCATCATCCCCCTGCCCATTCTCATAGCTAGTCTCCTTAGCTCTAGACTCTCCCTATTCCTGTCTGTCCTGTGGCCTGCAGCTAAATCGAATTGCTCAGATGTCTCTTTGTGAGCTCCATTAGTAGGCATGTTGGTGCCCCCAGCACCTGGCACAGCGCCCGGCACATGTTATGGCTCTCAATTGATTATCATTCCCTTGCTCAGGGGAGTTGCTTCAGAGCATGTGTGTGTGTGCGTATATGTGTATGATAACAATTTCAGACTTTGTGCTTGACTAGTTCTTTATAACATAAATTATTCATCCCATCTTAATTTCAACAACTTCATAGAGCAAACCATTTACTCAAGCCAACCTGGTTTTTCCTTTTATAAACTTACACTGCACTGGTAATTAAGACCAAACTATTTAGCGATCATTAATTCTCTACTGTAAATATAATTTGTCTCCCTAACTAGATTATGAGATCCTGAAAACCCAAAACTCTATTAACTGGCTGTTGTAGAATAGTCTTTTGATCCACTCCCTATCAAAACACACTTTCACCACACATACTGCCTCTGAACCCACTAAAGTTTTTTTTTAAATCTGATATTTTCCCCTATATATTTATGTTTGCCTTTTTGTTTATAGATCCATAACATATATTTATATATCTTATAGCACCTAACACCATGCTGAGTACCAGAGGCCCCTTGTTAAATGCTTGTCGATTAATACACAAAGGATTGAGAAGCAGTCTCCTTTGATCCACTCCTTGACCTGGCAGCCCAACACAAAATGGCATCTTGGTGGCCTGAAGTTAAATACCTTTTCTCTGGAGATGTAACTTGTCAGAGGCATACAACGTAGACTATAATATTTGATATTTAAATGATAGGACCCTCAATATTTATTTTTAGATTAAAAAAAAGAGAAGGGAAAGCAATGATAACAACATTTGATAAACATGACTGAATAAAAAAAAAACATGGGAATTACAATGATAGACTGCCTCTGAGCTGCTGCAATTAAAAAAAAAAAAGCGATGATGTTGACCAAGAGATTTTTATCAGTCCAGTTTTCTGTCATTTCTGATTTCTTTTCTTTTTTTTTTCTTTTTTCTTTTCTCCACAACAGAAATGACTAAATGATCACCTGGTAGCCTGAAAGAATTAATGGACCTCTTTTCAATTCCTAAGTCAAAGTGAGAAAGTTATTTTGAACACTTTGTAGAATCTAACACATTGTGTGGCTGCAGGAAGGAGCTTCAGAAATGGAGTCTTTAAGGCTGTATAATTCTGCATGTATTTGAATAATTAAAACTCACGTACCCCCTCCCCCAGAGATCCTTTTATTCCTAGCACACTGCCGACATTAATGACATGAAGCATAGTGCATTCGCACACTTTCTGAAACAACTGCGCTAATTGTGAACTTGCCAACTCCTAACAAAAATGCTAGTGTGCATTGCTCTGCAATTGTGCCCAGTTCTTCGAAGAGATAGCAACACTTTTGTCTCCAGTAGCCAAGACTCACAGATGGGTCACTCGGCTGAGGCAGAACTGGGCTACACTCTTGGCAGATGGATTGGAAAGTTGGCTGACTTGTTCAGAAACCTGACATCTTGATCATCTCCATCCTCCACAAACTCTTCTGACCCACAATTCAGCTTCATCACCTTCTCTCCTCATCAGCATTCTCCTTGGAAAAGTTCTTTTTTCCTATGTCACTCACTTTTGCTCTATTTCTTTGATGATTGTATGTTTGCATGTCATTATATTTATATATATAGATCTCTGTATATTTTTATATATATTATACATAAATGTATTTTATATTATATAGAAATATTACATATATAAAGACAGAAAGAAAGACAGAAAGAAAGACAGAAAGACAGAAAGACAGAAAGACAGAAAGACAGAAAGAAAGAAAGAAAGAAAGAAAGAAAGAAAGAAAGAAAGAAAGAAAGAAAGAAAGAAAGGAGCGGGGAGAGGTTTCTCAACCTCAGCACTCCTAACATCATTTTGGTAATTCTTTGTTGTAAGGGACTGTACTGTCATGACAACCAAAACCATCTCTAGACATTGCCAAATGTTCCCTGGTAGGGAAAACTGTCTCTGGTAGAGAAGCACTGACATAATGTCAAATGAATTATTTGAACTAGGGTCTGGATAGACTGTACACACACAGCTACAACCCACTACAAAGTACAACCATATACAAATCCATTAGAACTATTTGCAACTGTAAGTTATTTTTATTTCAATAAATATAAAATACAACATAATTAGACTATGCAAAAATTAAATGGACCCTTAAATTTTATTGTAATTTGTCCTTCTTAATCAAGTATATTTGACATACTAGGCTTGCATTTAAAACATCTGAGTCTACAGCCATGCCACCCTGAATAAGCCTGATCCCATCTGATCTTGGAAGGTAAGCAGGGTCGGGCCTGGTTAGTACTGGGATGGGAGACCACCTAGGAAGACCAGGTGCTGCAGGCATAAAAAATAAAAAAGAGATTGTAAACTGACAAGGTCCTTGCAATCTGTGAGGTCAACCAAGGGTTGCCTCTCCTAAAAAAAAATAAAAAATAAAAACATCTGAATAAGGAAGAACAATTTTCCATAGGTTGCTCACATCTCCTTTTCTGCCCTGCTAGTTTTTACCATATACCCAGATCATGTCCTAAGGAGTGCTTAAAAACATTTTAAAATCACATGGTTCGTGCAGCATAGTATCTTGTACATAATTGTTAGTTTTCAATATATTTGAATAATTACTATTGTTTTTTCTTATAACAACTTTTTGAGATTGAATTATTATTCCTGTTTTACAGACGAGGTTCAGAAGAACGTAAGGAACTTCCACAAGGTCACACAATCAGCACATGTCAGAGCTACCCACTTCTTTCTGACCTCAAATCCTATGTTTTAACTTTTTTTTTTTTTTTTTTTTTTGGAATCCCATAATAAGGGAACCAAGGCCAGGAGAAGAAATAAATTGTCCAGAATCCAGAAGCTTTGTCTAAAAGATCCATCATCAAGTCTTTTTCAGAGACAGATTCTTTCTATTTATTTTTTCCCTTTAAATGGGCCATACTTACCTATTTCATTGTATACCTACTGATTTTTTTTTGTTGTTGAAAAGTAAACATTTGAATCTAATAATGTGTTAATTATGAACATCAGATTCTACTCCTTCCCTAGGGTTTGCTGGTTTTTTGTTTTTACAATTGGTTTTTGATTGTTGTAGGCTATCTCCATGCAGAGGATCAACTTGAGGTGTAAACTTAAAGTCTTCTTGGATCTTTTCTGAACCTACACCTTTCCTAAACATGTGTGATGACTTTCTAATTTCCCTCATATAAGCAGTTGCTTTTGAATGTCCTAGTCTCTAATGTCTGGCTCCTAAAAGGGGAAAAATAGAAAAATTAAGTTGAGAAGGCAACAGTCCTTTAAATCCCCTAGAAGTCACTTCAATTGGAAGGAGAGGGACTTGCAACAATGGGAGAATGTGCAACAACAATGGTTGCTTGCCTGTTTGTCTGCACCTCTGAGATCAGTAGCAGCATCAGTGATCAGAGCACAGATCTCTGATATTTGGAAGACAGGGTCCTTTTTGCCCAGGCTGGCTCCCATCAGCTATGTGAAAACTGCTCCAGGAACACATGCACGGCTGCCTTCCATTGGACTGGAGGGAGGGGAATGGGTGGCTGCTAGTGTATTAAGAGCTGAAATTGATCATGATTTATTATATAAGCCTTTCCCTGAACGTTCCAAGCCTTCAAGAGACTCCAGAATTTCAAAGGTAACATCAGACTGATTCTACTAGTGCAATTGCTGTCTAGGTGGGGAAGTTGGTGCTTCCTACTCTGCCATCTTCCCAGAATCCTTTGTTGGTGCTGGCTTTTCTTTCTACTCCAGGATCAATCCAATAAATAGTCTGTGTATATCTGTCTCTGCAGAGGTCTGTCTTAGAACACCAAGCAATGATAATGACAGTATCTAGTGCAATGAAAGGGCAGCATGTGAAGAACAAGTTACCTTGCAAAAGCCTCAGAAACTATCTCAACATTTGACACTTAATTATACAGTAAAAAAAAAAAAAAAAATTCAAAACCTCAGGTAGTTCTGTCAAAAAGATTTACCTCGCCTTTTTATCCAGGACTGGGCTGACAGTTCTCTGTGTTCATAGTAATTAGCCCTACCCTAACAGGCAGCAAGTCACCACGTGTTCCCCAGCTCCTCCAGAACACAGTGTAATGTCTTAGCCTGACAAACACCCTACACAATCTCATCCAGCCTCTGCTTACATCTTCATCTTCTGCCTCACCCCTGTTTTCTGATTTACTTTATCTTTAAGGAGCTATTCTTAGCTTCCTCTCCATGCTTTGCATGATTCCATCTCGGCTTCCTTGCTGATGTTATGCCTTCCACAGGTCCTCTTACCCTTGAAGACCAGTACAGGTGCATTTCTATTAGCATAACCCAATGTGACTTATTGATACTTCAGTTCCTGAGGCTCCTTGGTTGTGCCTCTCTGACCACCTTTGCCATTGTCTGCCTTTTAACATAGCTCTTGTGAAGGCATCCTCTCCTCAATTTGGTACCCCCTTAGGCTAGAGACTATAGCATTATGTTATTCACACTACCTGGAAGAGTTTACAGTAAATTTTTTGTTGAACAAAATAAATAAACAAAGGAATGTTTCTTAGCACTCGAGGCCCTCCATTATCTGGCCTAACTCTATTAACCTATTTTCTTTTGGTTCTTTCCAAATATGCTTCATGCAGGGCATTTTTGCCATTGTTCCCTAGGTAAAATGTTGACTTGAATTCTTTGCTCATACTAACTCTCCATGTACTCTTTCATTTATTCAATTATTTATCCTTTCATTCGCTCATTCACTCACTTACTCATCCTGTCACACATTCATTGACAGAGCATCTCTCGAGTGCCAGCCACCATACAGAAGCACTAAGAACACAGAAATGTCAAGGCCTGGCTCCTTGCTTTCCAGTACAGTAAGAGAGACAGATGTGTAATTTGAGCATTACAATACTGTGTGTACGGCTGGTCCATAAGAGCGGGATGTACACAATAAATGTGGGGACAGAAGAAGGACTGGTTAACAATACCTGGAAGATGGAGACTGTTCAAGGAAACTTCACAGAGGTGGCCTTCAAAACCAGGTACCCTACAGAAGGTTGAGTTAAGGGAGGACTCACAGCAAAAGGCAGCGGGCAGTCCTGGGTGTGATGCTGCCAGGCCCCTCTGAGGCCTTCTCCCCACTGGGAACAACTCTGCAGACTGAGTTCATGTCTCTCCTCAGAATAGAATTAGAAACCCAAGACTCACTCAAGACTTACTTTTTCGGTCCTAACTTGCAACCCCCTCCAATTTGTTAACGAATTCTTTGTTTAGGTAAGTGAAATCTCTGATTCCTGTTTGGTCCATTCAAAGTACCTTTGTCCAGTGTCATCTGATTTGTCTTTATTAGTCAAGTGCTAAGAGTTCAAGGGGTGTGACTCCGTGGCACGCCCTTCATTTAACTGCTTCCTGTGAAAGGCTCTTCCTCCTGCAGGAGGCTATAAACTCCTCGAAGGAGGGATCTATTTTTCCCGTGTTTCTTCCACAACACCAGCCGTGTTGGACTCAGGTGAAGGGCCAGTGTCTATTGAAAAAATAAACTCTCTTCTCTCCCTAAGGCAGCTCCCATTTCTTTCCTCCAACTCCTAGTTCATGGCTCCCTATTCTCCTACCTCAGGCAGCAAGTTGCCTTCCTGCCCTGAGGAGCAAGCCACTATTTAGGAAATGCAAATGCTATCTGGAGAGTATGGAGCCTCCCCTGTGGGAGGATATTTGAATGTAGAACAGGATTAGAGGTTAGAACTAGCTGACCTTCGGCCTTTCTTCCCTCACGTTATAATTCTGTTTTAAGGTACTGCTTTTAAGGTTCAAAAAGCTGATTAGCCACAGTTCCTTGTTCTGATTTTTTCAGGTGCTTTTATTTCCTGGGGGTGTGTGAGGAGGTGTAATTTTCAATATAAACCATACCTTTAAATTGAGATTAGGGAATTGCTAGTTGATAAAGCATGTTTATTGTGTCAGTCATTGATAAAGTCACAATATAATCAACACAGTAATAAACAAACAAACAAACAAGTTCAAGGCTATTTAGAGGAACTAATGTGTATACCAGTGCTGTGTGACCTGTGAGTAGTATGCAAAAAAAAGATGTTATTTTTAATGTTATTATTACTTACAGCTGTCTAAATGTGTCAACTTCCGGACTCTATGTACAAGATAAAGAATTCCAGAGGTCTTTCGGTTTCTTTCAGTCAATGTAAGATACCAGTAACAAGCAGAGATAATTTTCCCTTTCCCAATTCATCATAGACTCTGGTCAATAGTCAGGGCCAGAAATTTCAAATGACACGCTCTATTCAAACAAGGCTGTGTACCCTTTGAATGTCAAGACAAAGTATGGGAGGCAAAAAGATAGTTTTCTCAAAGTAAAATCTTATCATTGGTGGATACTGGCATTTCAGGCAAAAACAGCAGCTAGCTGAAGAGTCATGGTGGCGAGTTTGATGGGAGCCTGCCTGGGCTCTTCCTATTCCACTGGCCCCAAACCTGCCACCAAAGCAAGTATGCTGTGCTGCTCCATGTATGCAGTGTGTCTCTTGGAAATATAAAAGCAAGGTGAAATAGGTTATCAACATAATCTGGGAACATATCCTCATATGCATATAATTTGTGTAAATATGTCTGGCTTCACGAGATTTTGTAAAATAGAATGCAGACATGTAGAATGAGAGTACAAAGTCTGAGTGAGGAGGATGATTAAAAAGAGAATGCCAAATGCTTGAATTATTTGCTTTGTTCCAGGAGAATTTTGCCATGCTAATGAATTTATTATGGAATAACATTAAATTAAGTGAGTTGCTAAATGTGAAGTACCAAGGCCACTGCCTGGCACATAGTAAGCACTCAAAAAAATGTCATAACAACCCTCCTAGCCACCTTCTATCATTACAATCATTGAAGCTTATTGCCAAACTTTGAAAATAAGATCTCGAATAAATTGCTGCCAGGAAAAGAGACACAATCAGAGACATGGAAAGATTCCGTTAAGACAATTGCACATCCACCCTTCAGTCAGCGCCTGAGGCAAGTGATCTTTGCTTATGTGCTATTCAGAATGAACGGTCTTAAAGGCAAATCAGACCTGACACCATACATAGTCTTGGAATCAGGTATTAGGCAAATTTAACCTGCAGACATTCAGAAACATAGCCAGGTAGGGGAATGTGTGATATCAGATTAATCCAAGGCTTCTAGATGTGGTTTCAAATCAGGATCAGTTATGGAGCTGCCCAAGTAACCCCAGCATACATCAAACCTCATAAAATGAAATTCTGACTTCAGGGAGGTAGCAAGGAAAGGGACCTTTTCCTTTCAAACCATTACCTCAGAGCATCAGTCATCACAATAGGAAAATAAATCATAGTTCATCTTCAGCATTTATCAAAGTGCCTGAAATATTGTAAGTTCTCAATATTTATTAGACAGAGGAATCTCAGCTTGTTTAGAATGTTTGACAGTTGGTTCCAGGTAGAAATGATGGATTGAACAAATAAATGCATCTAATTTGACTCTCTCCAGAACCCCATCAAAACTTATGGGGGGAAAGGGACAAGAAGCAATAGCATCAGAATTTTGGAGGTTAGACAGCCGTGATAGAGGACTTGGCAGAGCTGAGAAAACCAAGTGCTAAGTGAGTGGCATTGCAAAGCCCATAGATATGAAGTGAAGATGCACAAGGGCTGAAATAAGGGAACTGGTTGGAGGTCGGAGCTACTGGAGAAGTATTACTACTTTTATACCTCTCCCCCAATTCTTCGCCCCCCCACCCCGAGTGACTACCCCTCCCCTAACAGAAGTATAAGTTTATTCACTTCTTATCCTTAGCTGAAGGGGCTGGCAACCTAGACAGGAAACAGGGATTAATTAATGTAGGCATATGAAATGTTTAGATCGTCTTCCAATTCTTAATATGCTGGGAATAAAGTCTTATCCTCCAGACAAAAATTGGAGAAGACATCTCTAAGGAACATAACTAGCCCAAGTGAAAAAAAAAAATCCCTAAAGAGAGTGATATGGAGTGGGGGGGGGGTGGCGGTGGAATTCCCTAACAAAGAACTTACTCATATCACCTTTCAGTGAAGTTCATGGGCAATAGGTCTTCCCCAAAGCAGAGTTTCTGGTCAGCTTTTTGCTCTCTCACCCTTAAATATGAGCAGGCAACTAAGATCCCCAAACATTACAGGAAATTCTCTAACATGAAAGATAACTGAAGGACCTAAATTGTCAGATCGAAAGGGGCCCACCAAGTACCTAAGTCAATGAATGGAAAGAGACCACACCAAGTACAGTATCATGAAAATTTAGAATGCCAGACACAAAGACAAAACACTCCAAACTTCTAAAGAGGAAAAAGCCATATAAAGGAGTAAGAATCAGAATGGCATCAACTTCTCAACAACAATTGTAAACCTTGAACTCTGAGGAAAGCAGAGCTATGCCTCCAAAATTCTGAAGGAAATTATTTCTTACCCAGAATTCTATACCCAGACAAATTGTCCACCAAAAGTAAAGCTAGGATAGACATAAATTCTCAGAAAGCTTACCTTTCATGCACCCTATCTCAAGAAGCTAAAGGAGAATGTGGTAAATCAAAAAGAGAAAGAAACTCTCTTTCTCCTTCCCTCCCTTTCTTCCTCGCCCCTTCTCTGCCATGTGAATATACAGCGAGAAGGCAGCTGTCCACAAGCCAGGAAGAGAGCTCTCACCAGAACCCAACCATGTGGCACCCTGATCTAGGATACCCAGCTAGAAGCAGCACGGTGATAATTGTTTAGTGGTCAGCTTGAAGTTTATCCTTGCCATTGAAGAAAAGAAAGGGGCACTACTCAAGAACATGAAGAATGTAGATAATGTCTAAAGAAACTTGTTTTAAATACTTAAGAGAACAAATTATTTTCCAGTTAAAATGCCTTTGTTTGTAAGCAAAAAAAAAAAAAAAAAAGTAATTTTGAATAATTCTTATCTACTCATTAAATAGTTCCCCTAAGGAAATAACATGCAATAATCATTTAGCCTAGTTCAAGTTACTTAAATGCTTCAAAACAATAAAATTGCCATCCACAAGACTTGTAAGCTCCATGAGAGTAGAGTCGTAAAATTTTTGTTCATACAGCATGTGTCTAGTACATAAAAAACTCTCAGTAAATGCTTCTGATTAAATAAATATTGAAAATCCTGAGAGAGAGACAGAGAGACAGAGAGAACCATGAAAAAAGAAGGGGTATAGATTATAGGAAAAGTAAGGAATCTAAGTAAGGAAATCAGTGAAATGAGTCCTCGGGATGATAGTGTATTAGTTGTATGATAGATATAGAGGGCAACAAGTGCAAATTGGAGCAAAATGACTCAAGAGAGAAGACACACTGATGGAGGTTATCACTAAGATGTCAACTGCCATTACACCACTTTTTAAAATATGAGGATAGATGCCTGGATGAGACAATCCAGGTTATTTGTATTTGGTTTGCCTTATCCATGAAGGATGGAGTTCTCCTGCTCACCTGCTCACCACCCCTCCACCCTCACCCACTATCACCTACTGCCTGGATAAGCTGAGGAAATTTATTAAATCCAACAAAAGTGTTCTGCCTTGAACTACTCCAGAAATGGAGATGGGCTTTGGTGAACCCAGAAACAGAAAATACAGAGCAATCCTTTCTCCACCAAAACCTTGCCAAATGTTCTATACCCAGGCCACTTGCCAAAGGCCATGACTGAAATAAGTTCTATGTTTCCCAGGTCTCACTCATGACCTTGCCCACCGATCTCTCTAGAAATGACTGTTCTTCTATACTTCCATGGAAGCTGAAACCAGATTATGGGCTAGAAATCCTGTTCATTCTATGGGCTAGATCTTCTTTGATATGTTCATCTAAAAATACCTTCATGCCTTTTTCTTACACATCTGGGTTTCTGCTTGCTGTTCACTTTTTATATTGACCACACATAGTGATTGATCAAATATTTGGAAAAAAATGTTTAAGAGTGGTGTACTTTACATATTTTGATTACTTCCTCTCCTGGGACTTTGGAGATAGTACCCTGAAGATTAAGCCAATGAGAAGTAGATTGCAGTGAAAAGAGTCTCTGCTGTAGAAAAGAAGCCTGAGAAGGCATCTCTCTTCTCTGCTTCCATTTCATGTTCTCTGTCATTTCCGTCTGGCTGCCAAAATCTCCAGTTCCAAATTTTCACCTGCTGCCAGCACCGAGACCCTTTCCAGGAAAACAAACTACCTAAGTGTCAGCAGCAATGTTGTCCAGAGACTAAGGATGCGATGAAGAGAGAGCACTGTGTTCAAAATACTGACCCTTCTCAATCTTCCTCTTGGCCACCAGGTCACTCTGCAACTTAAAACCCTTCCACAGATCAATATTACCCCATCAATGGATCCCTTGGCATGGCATACGGAGGCTCTTTATAATTTCACCTATCCTTACCTTGCCAGCTTCACCTGTGCCCCCTACAGCATTTTTCTCTGTCTACGGCAACATTCAGCTATTGTAATTCCCTAAATACCGTGTTTACACCCCCTGTTTTGATTATGTCTGGAAGTCTCTTCTTACACTCTCTCTCTTCTTTGCCTGGTTAATAACTACTTATTTTCAATGCTCTTACTTCCTTCAGTAAGACTTCCCTGCCCTAGGCATTGCTCTCCCCCAGACTGGGGTAGATGTGCTTCCTCTGTACATACCTGTGCATGTCAGATTGTATTGAAAATTATCTCTTTATCTGTCTGTGTCTTTCACTAGGTTTAAATCCATTAAAGACGGCGACAAGCTTTTCCATCCATGCAATTCCAATGCCTAACACCATGCCTGGTAACCAGAGCGGGCATTCAATAAATATTTGCTAAATGTACTTCTTATAAAGTCTATACATGTTGGAAAAATATATTCACATTATTATTTTTACTTTTTCTTTAAAAATAATCAATAGACTTAATTTTTTAAGAGCAGTTTTAGATTTATAGGAAAATTGAGCAGGAAGTACAGAGTTCCCATATACCCCCTCACTTCCTCACTCAGTTTCTCCTATAATTAACATCTTGCATTAATGTGGAACATTTGATACAATCGGCAAGCCAATACTAACACGTTATTATTAGCTAAAGTCTACAGATTACTTTAGGGCTCACATTAAATGTTAACTATTATTATTGTTATTTCGTTTAGTCCTTACAACAGCCCTAACCACTAGGTATTGCTTCTCTTATTTTTCTGACCAATAAATAGTTCAGAGCAGTTAATTTGCTTGCTCAAAATCACAGAATGAGGACGTGAACCTGGGTTTTGCCCAAAGCCAACGTTCTCTCTACATTTCCACTGTCCCAGTGATCCTGGCAGAGGTAACATCATGTCTCAAGGTAGAGACATTAAAGAGAAGAGTGTGTTGGGAATGGTGACAAGTTGAGTGTTACTGGAGTATGGAAGGTTGGGGATGGGAGCAGTGGGCAGTGGAGGCTGGTCACAGTCAGACTATGAAGGGCCTCCAACTACTAAAGTTTATAAAATGTGTCAGTGCCACTAATTTGCTCTATTCAGCCCTAAGAACTGCTGAAGCTGAACATTCCCCTTGGAGCACACAGAACAAGCTCTGTGTAAGACATTTTTGGTCTTGCTAAGGTCAGTGTGGTGGGTTTGCTGCTGAGGAAGTTCTGACAATTGCCATGGAGACACTACACAAGCAAAGATAAGCAAAATATTTGTGTTCCAAAAGTAAAATTAGAGGGAAGCACAGTAAATTAAGATTCCATACCTAACAAATTTTGCAAATAAACACCAATTTGAAGAGAAACGTTAGTGAATGAAATTGAAATTGACCAAGTCCAAGTCTTTACAGAAAACCCACCTGCTTTCGAGTGTAGATGGTGAGAATGTTTACATGAGGAGGCATTTCCTTCATCATCCTGTGGCTTCTTTATTTCAGAGGTAGAAATAAATAGAAAATTTACCTTTAATCTCTATTACTCCCTTGAAAGCATCATATGCTTTAAACTGAAATTGCTGAATGCTATGTGTACTCTTCTAGGGGAAAAATGGAAATTAATTTCTGCCTAGTTACTTTTAATAACATATTTGACATTGATTTTAATGTAACAGGAAAAAAAACATTAGCATTGAATTTCAATTAAGAACAATTCATGAACATTGCCAATACCTATTAATCTAATTTATTTTTAAAATATAGCTTAGATGAAAGCGAACCAACAGAAGTTGTTTCAATACCATATTTTACTGTTACATTAAAAAAAATCTGTTCTCTACCAATATTTATTTACTTATTAGACTAAACTGGTTACTGAGGATCTACTATGTGCCCTGCTTGGTGCCAGGCACCAAGAATACGGTCATGATCATGGCAGATGCAGTCCCTGTTCTAGTGGAGTTTGCTGTCTAATAATACCAGAAACTGAAAGCAATTGAAATTTAAAGGGTTAAAGTTAGGTATTTTTATTACTACACTGCAAGAGGATTAGGCTTGTGAGTGAGTAGAACAGTGCCTCTTGCACTTCATGCAGGTGAATCACCTGGGCATCTTATTAAAATGCAGATTATGATTCAGTAGGTCTAGGGTGGAGCTGATATTCTGTATTTTAAATAAGTGCAAGTAATGCTGATGCTGCTAGTCCATGAACCATACTTTGCAGCAAGCACAGAGAATATTAAGATGTAAAATTGTAGGATATAATATTAAGATGTAAAGTGTAGAGCAATATTAATTTTTTTTCTTTTCTTGAGATATAGAGCATTTGGTGGTAATATATGGGTGAATGAGACACATCTACAGATAATTATAATACTACACATGTATGAAATGTTCCCATGTGAAATAAAAGTGTCATGGGGGCTAAATAGAGGAGAATTAGCATGCAGATTGGGGAGGGAAGGGAGTTCAGGGGATGCTTCCTAAGGAAGGTGGAGTGATTAACTGAGCCAGGAAGATGTGGAGGTTGTCTGCTGGTGGACAGGGGCAGGATGATGCTCCAGCGTAAGCTTTGGCATTAGTATTTCAGAGGGTCAACTTAGGGCCCATTGCAAGGGTCAGGGCCCACAGACCAGCTAGTGGTCCTGTAAGGCAACTCTTCCATGCACGAAAGCAGGAAACATAAGGCTAGAAAGGAAGTCCATAGGAAAGGCTTGCCTGATGGAAGACTACCCCCAGCAAAGGCAACCCCAGCATTCCTAAGATTATATGCTGCCGTAAGCCAAAGAACTACCTGAAGCTACAAGAGAGGCCTGGAACAGATCCTTCCCTAGAGCCTTCAGGATCTCTAGAACTATGAGGCAGTAAATTGCTGCTGTTTAAGTCATTCAGTTTGTAGTACTTTGTTATGGCAGCTCCAACAAACTAATATATTAACTGATCTTAATCTTTACAACTCCCGTGTGAGATAGCTAGTATTATTAACTCTATTGTACAGATGAGGAAAGTGAAACACATAGCAGTTAAGAAAACTAAATAGAGTTCCAAAAGGAAATACAGTGAAAGAGGTATAGACAAACTGAAAAGAAAGAAGGAAAGAGGAAGGAAAGGGGAAATTTTGGCAAATTAAAATGTGGACAGGAAAAAAGAGAAAGAAGTGGCAAGGAAAGGGATTAAAACTTGACCTGGCCAAAGAATAGTAGAAGCGCTAGGTCCCTGTATATAAACCATATAAACCACTAACATTTTTCTTTTTCAGATGTGTCAAGAGTTTGAATAAAAATGTCCTTTTGACAGGAAATGAACTCTTGTTTTTGACACTTCCATGTATTTTATTATATTTTGAACCTGAAGCTACAGCTCCTGAGAGCTTTGGTCTTGATTTTGCAATATAGGCTTCATTTTTATTTGAAGAGAGGGACTAATAATAATCACTTGTTCCACGAATGTGACATTGAGAGATTTGGCTTTTATGCTCACATGCTTTATGGATTTGTTTTTGATTGATGAAATAGTGCTTATTTTAAAAAGTTATTATACACTATACTTCTTACCTCTA
>NW_011888828.1:3443333-3449048 GCF_000151845.1 Pteropus vampyrus
CTTCAGAATTCAGTATATACATTATATCAAAGACTTTTCTTTTACGGTGCTGTGTCTCCAATCAGAAGAATATATGGATCTAGAAACAGAGGTGTGGAAGCAAGAGCAGCCCCATCTACCACCACTCCCAATGACCTACTGAGTTAGGCTTCCTGAGTTCTACAGGGTTAGAGGTTCTTGTTGTCAATAGGAGCATGCTCTCACCAGAGGACACAGCAAAGGTTTAGTTGAATTATAAACTATGGCCGCCATCTGGGCACTTCGAGTAACTTGTGGTCAGGGACCAACAAGTAAAAAGAGTGACAATCTTGGCACAGGAAATTAACTCTGATCAACAGTGGGAGTAAGGCTGATTTTACACTGTGTGCACGGGGAGGCATATATAGAGAATTCAAATGACCCGGGCATTTCTTGGTTCTTGGTTCTCCTTTGACCAACTGTAACTGTGAATAGACAAGTGAAGCAAACCTAGCCCGAGAAAGATGGGGCTACAAGGGGCAAAGACACTTCAATAATGAAAGTTTGGGTCATACCACCAGTTAAGTCACTGAGACCAGCGGAGATGGTAGCTGAGGGCAAGAGGAATTTAGAATGGAGAGTGGAGAAGGGAGGCTATGTGTACTAGTGGAGGCCCAGAGACCAACTGCAGTGATGGAGGTTAACCTGAGCTACCCCCTAGACATGCACGAAGTGGCTTTGTATGATGCAAGGGTTAGACTATGGCTGACACAGAGATATGCTATACCCTTCGAGAAAGCTCTTGCTGCCCAGGTACAAAAAATATGATAAGCTGACAGCCTTTAGTTGTTCTCTCTTTTGGTGTCTGCCTCAGCTTTCAAGCAGCCTTAACTAATGACTGAGCAAGGTGGTAGTGATTCAAGGGCCTAGCCATTTACACTACTGGACTAGCAGAGGCTTTGTCAGGTCTGCCTAGTGGAATGACAATTCCCTTCAACCAATATTTCTCTCTCCTGTTCTTTTCACAGGTGTTATTCTCTAATAAATTGTTTTGCACCTCTAATTCTACTTCAGTGATTCTTGGGGATCCAAAAGAGCACATGCTGCATAACAAAACAACCACAAAGCTTCAGTGACATAAAACATTAGTATTTCTTACTGCTTATGAGTTTACAGGCCAGCTGGAGAGCAGTTTTGCTCTTAGCCGTGTCACTTATGTGTCTGTGATCAGCTGTTGGTCAGATAAGCAGCTCTGCTGATCTCGATTGGGTTCTTCAAGTGTTTGGGTGTTGGCTGGCTATGGGTTGGTCTAGGTGGCCTCATCTGGGACAACTGGTCTTTCCTTCACATTTGTTTCATTCTCTAGTAGCCTAACCTTGGTTTGTTCTTATGGTGGTAGAAATCTTCAAGAGAAAAAGCAAAGCCTTTTGAGGTCTACACTTGAAATTTACTCACTGTCATTTCTGCCATATTCTATTGGTCAAAGCAAATCCCATAGCCAGGCTAACTTCATGGGTTAGGAAACTACCTCTTGGAGGAGATACAAAGTCACATTATAAAGTATATAGGTAGAGGGAGAGATAAAGAAACTGGGATATTTTTGTAAGCCATCTACCACAGGGAGATTTCCCTAGAGTGAAGTGCGCTAAACAGATAGAAACTGTAGCTATTTTAGTCTACTACACTGCTCTTTTTACTTTTAGTTTTTAAAAAAGTAATGAAAATTTAAAAGCACCCAGAAAATATGGAGAATAATATAATAAAAACTTATGAACAACCATTCTACTTTAATAAATCTTAAAATTCTGTCATTTGGTTCAGACATTTTAAGAAACAAAACTTTGAAGATATTGCCCTTTTAAAATCCACTGTAAACCCCTGTCCATCCGTGCTTTTTCTTTTTTGAGGTCTTCAGTTATAAATTTCTAATTTCACATAGTTACTTCTTATTTAAGTTAAAGGACTCGAGCCTCATGCTTTCTGGTGATTCAACAGAAAAAAATGGAATTATATTCATTCAGTCATTAGACAAATATTTCTTGTGCCTTTCTTTGCCAAGCACTGTACTATATATCTATTTAAATGGTATATTCTTATTTTTTGTAATGTTCTATTCGCACACTATTTGGTTTAGGCTATATATCTAAAGTGAGAAGCAAAGAACATTTTCCTTTGCAATGAGAGTTGTTTTTCCATATTTCTTACAAAACTTTTTCTTAATACCTTCAAGCTTTGAAGGCAAATCTTGTTCTATTCTTAGTCTGCAACTTTGCATTCCAAATTTCTTAACATTTTCCTTCTATGGGTTTGGCTCTTGTTGTGTCATGGGGTGGGAAGGATGTTTGGCATGTTTATTTTGTTGCTAGTCAGCCACACCTTTGGTTTTCTTTCACATGATTAAATTGTTGTTGTTTGTAACTCCTATCTGTTTTTTTTACTTCAGTATGATGACTTCAAAGGGCAGTCCTCTCCCTGGTCTTTGTTTTCTTGCTTTCATGGTCACTGAGTTACACCTTTTTTTTTTTTCCTCCTAAATAACAGCTGTATTGAGATATAATTTACACCCCATAAAATTCATCCTTTAGTATATTCACAGAGTTGTGCAACCATCACGACTATCTGATTTTATAGTATTTTCATCACCTCAAGAAGAAATCTCATACCAATTAGCTGTGACTCCCTGTTATCTTTTGTCCTCCAGCAACCCCTAATCTACTTTCTGTCTCTATGGATTAACCTATTCTGGACATTTCATATACACAGAAGCATATATCATCATAGTCATAGTCTTGTGTCTCCGGCTTCTGTAACTTAGCATAATGTTTTCTAGATTCAGCTATAGCAGGTATCAATATTTCATTCATTTTTATGGCTAAAAAATATTCCATTGTACTGATATGCCATTATTTATTTACCCCTTCAACAATTGATGGAACATTTGGTTGCATTCACTTTTTGGTTATTATGAATAATGCCATTGTGAGCATTCATGTACAAGTTTTTGTGTGGACATGTTTTCATTTCTCTTGGGTGTATATCTATGAGTATAACTGTATTTTATGGTAACTTTATGCTTAATTTTTTGAGGAGCTGCCAAACTATTTTCCAAAGTGTTTGCACCATTTTACATTCCCACCAGTCATGTATGAAGGTTGAAATTTCTCAACATCCTTATTAACACTTATTATTGTCTATATATTTTTTTATCTTAGCCATCTAATAGGTACAAAGTGGTATTTCATTGAGATTTTAATTTACATTTCCTTAATGATTAATGATGTTGAGCATTTTTTCATGTTCCGAATATCTATTTGTATATCTTCTTTGGATAAGGTCCATTTTTAAATTGGACTAATTAAAAAAAAAAGTTGAATTCCAAGTTCTCTATATAATGTGAATACAAGTGCCTTATGAAATATATGATTTATAAATATTTTCTCACATTCTAAGGTCTGTCTTTTCAATTTCTTGATGCTAGTTTTGAAGAATAAAAGTTTATACTTTTTAGTGAGGTCCAATTTTTTTTTTCTTTTGTCACATACATTTTGGAGTCACCATAAGAAACCATTACCTAACCCAAGGTCACAGAGATTTAATGTTTTCTTTGAAGTTCTTTATAGTTCTAGCTCTTGCATTTAAATCTATGATCCATTTTCAGTTAATTTTTGGTATAGTACGAAGTAGAGGTTCAAATTCACTCTTTAGACTGTAAGTATCCATTTGTAAAGACAATTCCTTCTCTGTTGAACTATCTTGGCATCCTTATCTAAGGTTATATCGTTATTATAGAATTTACCAAATTTTGCCTTGTTCTGTGGTAAACTGGATAGATCTTTCTCTATCACTGGAAGACAGGACATATTGTTGTATTTAAAAATGAGAAGACCTATGAGACTAGCATCTACCATAGGACTCCACAGTAAATATTCCTTTCCTTCTTTTGACTCTCCCCACAGCACTTAGTGTAGTTTTGACACACAACGGTTACCATAAATGTTTGCTGAATGTAAAGTGAGTTTGAGCATATACCCCAAAAGAAGTGTGTGGGTTCCCGAAGCTCTGATTGGATGGGAAATCCAGAACACTTCAGCCTTTTTCAAACAAAGAATCTGAAAAATAGTAGAGACTGACCCCAACAGCTTAGTGAAGTTGTGCTGTTGTCAGGGTAGCAGCCGCCAAATGATTCCTCATCCTTGAAGGTGATTTACAAATATGCTTTTACTTATAGTGAATCCACATACTTAAAACAACCCTAAAGGTCCAGAACCTTTTTTTCCCTAGCTTAATTTCAAGTTCTCCAGATGTCTACTTTTTAACTGTTTAGCAATTAATAAAGTTTTAACTTGTGGATTTGACCTCGATTCCACAAAATTGATTGTGGCTTTCGTCTGCCTAAAAGTAGGAAGATTTTCTCAAGTGGCAACAACCATTATCGAAAAGGCAAAGAAACAGCACTCAGGTAG
The DNA here is from genome assembly GCF_000151845.1 of Pteropus vampyrus. Taxonomy (NCBI): domain Eukaryota; kingdom Metazoa; phylum Chordata; class Mammalia; order Chiroptera; family Pteropodidae; genus Pteropus; species Pteropus vampyrus. The sequence continues at coordinate 3,447,755 of NW_011888828.1, forward strand.
GGCAGGAGATTCTCTGTCCAGTGACCCTTCTCACTCTCTGTCCTTTCCTCTCTTACATGCTGAGCATTCAGAGCTCCTATAGCCTCTCAGAAACAGAGCCAGAGGCTGAAGATAAAGGCCTGTTGGTGCCCCCAGGGTGCCCTACCCCCTGTGTTCAAGTCCAGGCAATGCTCCTGTCTGCTGCGTGGGTATCTTTTTCTGAGATTCCAGAATCTGCCCCTCTCTGGGTGAAAGTGTGTATGTGCAAGTGCTGAACTTAAGATGTGTATGGTACAGATACGCAATAACTTTCTTGCAAAGTCCCCTTTGGCACTGAAAAACTTTCACTGGGGTAGGTCTCACAGCTAAGAGCTTCAAATTACAGTCTCTGACTCCAGAGTCACTTTACCAAACCGTCTCTCCATAAATAATCAGGTTTGGGGCTCTTAAGCACGTTTTCTTGTAGAGATCACGGCCATTCTTTAAAATAAAAAGTATTTTTAATTAAAAAGTTAAAAATATAGACGATTTTAGAGCAGTTTTAGTTTCAGCTGCAGATGTCCCGTATAACCCCTGCCCCACACATGCACAACCTCTGCCTTTATCAACATCTCTGCTACAACTGAGGAACCTACACTGACACATCATAACCACCCAAAGTCTGAGTTCACTCTTGACCGTGTACATTCTATGGATTTGGACAAATATATAATGACATGTATCCACCGTTACACCATCATACAGAGTAGTTTCAAAGCCCTAAAAATCCTCTGTGCGCTGGCGAGGCGCGATTTTAAAGAGTGAAAAGAGAGGAAAAGAGAAAATTGCGAGAGGCTCGACCAAACTTCAAGCCAAGTTTGTTCCCAAGTTCAGTGGCGGCCAGCTGTCCCATCTCTCCTAGTCCCTCTAGGGGCAGGTTCCTCCTCCTTTTGTTTAAGTGTCAAGCAAATGGGTTTCCTGTTGACACCGGAATATTGAATGAAAGGGCAGGAAGAGGCCAGGCCATCTTTCCTCAAACCCCTTCCTAGCCAGCTTTTTTTTTTTTTTGGACAGGTTTGTTTTGGTGGAGCGGGTGGTTCCAGAGCGTGGGGCTGTGGGGCGGCCTCAGTGGCTCGAAACCCCTCCCCGAGGAGGCGAGGCCGGGCCAGAACCCGCCCGATGCCTGGCTCCAAGTCCGCGGGGCGGGGAAGGGAAATAGGAAGGGAGAAGCGAGTGGGAGCGAGAAAGCTGGGAGAAGGAGGCCGCGGTGCGCCGCGAGGAGGAGGCGGGGAAAGCGGCCCGGCCCGCGCCAGCCTCTGCCTGGCCGGCTGCAGGT
>NW_011888828.1:3449483-3473439 GCF_000151845.1 Pteropus vampyrus
GGAGGCGAGAGGGAGAGTGGGTTTTCCATCCTCATCCTCACTTTCGGGCCGAGCCTGAGGACATTCACACTGGTCTCTATAAGCCAGGGCCCGGCCCCCGGAGCCGAAACTGCCAATTTTCCGTGCACGCTAAATGCAGGAGCTGCTGGCTTGGCACTTGTGGCCCGGGTGATCTACTTATCTCTGGATGAGTCAGAGGCTGGTAGAGAATTGGCTGGTCTGGCCGCCTCGGTGGAGAACGACACCTCTCGATAGGTTTGCTTGCTCTTCGGCTACCAGGTCGAACCACGTGCTAATAGTCTAGTCTGGTTTCGGTGTCTCTGAACTTAGGACCTGTGTGACTGGAGCCCTCCCTGCCTTCTTCTCCCACCGTCGGAGCTCACCTATAGGAACTTGCTTTAGAGTTATTTTGTGAGACGCTCTCACCACCCCCCCTCCCCGCCCCCCGCCCCTGGCCCAGTCCAGAATATAACATTCCAAAAAGCAATTCATTTGGACTGAGAATCATTTCTGGGCCTATAATTATTTTTATGATACAGTGTTTTGGGTACACAAAGGAGGCATGGATCAATAATTTGGCGCATAAATGGAAGACCGAGTAAGTATAAATCCACACCCCTTCTCTCTTCCTCTGCAGCTTATCAATCAAACATAATAGAGAGTAAATTCTTTGGCCTTTGGTTCCAACTGGATAAGCTAGTTGTCTAAAAACGAGAGAGAGCAAGCCTAGCGGACTGACAACAAAAGGGAGATAGAGAAATGAGAAAGATTGAGACAAGAACGACTCATTAAAGCCTTTTCAGAAAGTGAAATATAGTGAACATTCCATCAAACCTTGGAGAAGCTTTTCTATGTGGCTCCCTTTAGCCTAAGAGTTGGAGAATTAAGAGAAGACAATGTGTTTGTGCGGGAACAAATGGAGGCAAGAAAATGGAATGAAAGAAAAAAAAAATGAGTGGAACTTGAAGAAATAGTCAATTCGATGCCATTAATAGGATCTTGGAACCTTAAAAATAATTCCTTATGCCAATTACTAGGACTTTTTGTCAGAATAAGGCATTGGACTCTCTACATGACCATCATCCATTTTGAAAATAATTGATAGTTTTGTTCAGTATAAATCCAGACCTAATGAAATGGGATATGAGTAAATGTTTCTTGCAAGAATATGAAAAAACTTTGCAAAATGTATCTCTATTGAATTACTGATTTAAACACTATAGGCTACCTTGGAGTCCTATCACCATCAGCAAAAAGCTTCACTCTTATGAGGGACTGTATTATGAAGAGCTGTATTGGAGGTCAGAATAGATATGATCCAGGTATAGGTGTATCACTTAGTTGCAATATATGTATATTCCAAGGCTGGTGGAAGTGGCATTTTTGTAACTTTTTTTTTTTTTTTACCAGTTTCTTAATTTCTCAAGGCTGCCAGAAACTTTTCTAGGTTCTGTGATAGTATTTTGCTGAGACATGACATTGTGTACTTTTTCACTCAGAATTGGTGTTTGCATTTTCTAACCATTTAATGTGTCCTATCTTCATTGAGTGGTGAGGGACAGAGATACTAAGCAGTATGTAGAGGGTTAACCTTACAATTACTGGTCTTCTTTTGGGATACGTTATTTAACAGTTTACATTTCTTTACAAGCTGTGCTCCTCGTTCCCCTCATTACTTATCCTGTTTTTCAGACACCATTGCATTCCTTACCAAGCTTGGGCATTTGTTACTTATGTTTGTACTGGACGTTGTTCTCTCTCCAAATGAAAGTATGAACTGACCCAAAGGCTTAAAGTTTCTTCTAAGTTTTCTTTATAGTCTTCCACTTTCCTATTCAAATCTCATTTCTCCCTCCTTCCCCTATCACTTTACAATCTAAAGATTTTCTTTTTCTTTTATCTCGCTTAGCTTGACAACATACATTTGGGGTTTATGGACTTGAGGGAGTCTGTGAACTCCTTCTCTCCCTGCTAAATTTAGGTGTGATGGTGGAACTGTGTTTATTTTTGCAATGTACATTCAGAATAGTGTATAAAATCTATAAATTATGAAATATATGCATACCTTGGAGAAATTGCAGGTTCGGTTCCAGACCCCTGCAGTAAAGTGAGTCGTAATCTTTTTGCGGGTGGAAGGTTCTCTCCAATTCGTAAAGAACATCATAACTGTAAAGCACGATAAAGTGAAGCTCAATAACATGGTATATGTAAACAGTGCCAGAGTCAAAAACAGGACGTTGTCAGTAACCTAGAAACAGACTCTGAGGATCCCTTCTCCTTCCACGTTTTTGACTTTTTAAATTATTATTTCCTTGCTCTTCTGTACAAGTTTTACCTGTATGCACATATATAACATATGCATCCCTTTACGATATTATTGAGTTTTACCTATTTTACAAGTTCATGAGTGGAATTATCTTGTATGTATTCTTTAGTGTCATGCTTTTTTCATGCAATATTAAGTTTGCAAGATTTACCCAAATTATATGTAGCTGTAGTTTATTTTCATTGTGTAAATATATCATACTTTCTGTCTGTCACATTTTATTAATTTGTTGGAGTTCTTTACACAAGAATCTCAACCTTTTTGGTTGCATGTGTTGTAAATAAATATCTTCCACTCTGTGGCTTATTTTAAAATTTTTCTTTATTGATTTCTTTTGATGTGAAATTCTTAATTATAATGTAAGTGTGTTTATGAATCTTTTTTTTGTTATAGTGTCCCTCCTCCCCCTCACTGTCCTCCCTGGTTAGGAATGCTTTCCGTACCCCAAGGCCATGAAGATATTCTCCTATATTGTCTCTTAAAAGTTTTGTAACTTTGAGAGAGATTGTAGCATTCATCAGACTCTCAACCAGAACTGAGAACCTCTGACTAAGGTACAGCATTTTTATATTGTTTCTCCAAAGAGCAGGGAATACAAAGTTCTAGGTCCTACCCTAATCACCTGGAGTAGGCATTTGATAGGATTTAATAAATACTAAACAGATTTACTCTTTCTATATGTTGGTGTCTTTACAGTAAACTCTGGAAGGACTGATATAACTTCTCCAATGTGTTTTCAGTAAAGTAATATTGTCAGTATGAGGACACAGAATAAAATTTGTTATGTTCACTATTAACCAGGTGCTTCTTATATGTTATACCCTGTGAGATAGGTATTATTTTCTCCATTTTATAATTGAAAAGATTGAGGCTCGGAAATATTTAAACAACTTGCCCAAGGTCCCCTCAGCTAGTAAATGGCAGAATGGGGACTTGAATCCAGGTCTGACCTGAAAGTTCACATTTTCCCAAGCTATCCCACTGGCTGCTAGTAAGAGTCAATTGCTATTAATGCTCCACACATTTATACCTGAATGTTTCTTGTTATATATTTAGAAATACTTTACATCTAGTGTTTTTCTGCTTAGGCAGGGCTATCACAGTCTTATTTAACTTCATTCCTAAAAAAACACCCTGAGAAGGATACTTTTTATTATTCTCATTTTAGAGATGAGTAAATTGAGACTCAGAAATGTTGAAGACTCAATCTAAAATAACACAGCTAAGTATAACTACACCTCAGTTACCTATATTGTGTTTCAAGTCATAAACTGTAGTTTCGTTGATTCATATAACATATGGCCCAGAGTTTGTAGCTCTTATAAGTTAGGTAATTTTAAAACTGCATCAATTCTTCTAGGCCACCATCTTACCATTTTTGTTATTAGAATTCCAAAGTTTTCTAATTTATTTTGATAAAGTTATTAAAAGTTTCATGAAACTATAGACATATTTTTACATTGTTTAAAAATCCTGCATTCACCAGGTTCTTTAAAACCTGTCTAGTTATCCCCATCAATATAATGTATGCAAAATGGTGCAGACAATACAGGGAATACAAAGATATATATTTAAAAGCATAGTTTCCATGCTTTTAAAGAACACATCAGAGAATTAGGGAAGGTAAGACTAACGGACTTAAAGAAGATGAATGAGGATATAAAGTAGTTTGTGGTGACTATCAACTGGACTTTAGCTTAAGAGAACAGACCATCTTGGTTCATTTCTCAAATCATCTCTTACTGTGTGACCTTGGACAAGTAACCTAACCTCTCTGTACTTCCATTTTTTATTTGTTAATATGAATAAAATCTGTTACATAGGTTTTGAAGATTATATGAGTTAGTATACATAATTCCCTTAGAAAACAGCTGGGCACATAGTAAAGTTATTAGCATTTATTTATGTTGTTAACCTAAGAATAAAAGGCTAAAGTGAGAGGCAACAAACATTTATTTGAGATCCCAAAATATAGCTATTCGTGAAGCACAGATGCAGGTAGAAAAATCCGAGTAGTGTTCCGAATCTGAAGTGAAGGCAAGGGGGTTTTTGTAAGAAAGGGAAGGGGAATAACTACATAAATAGAAGGAAGGAATTTCCATTGGTGTTAATAAATCAAGGAAGGAATTTCTGTAGGTGCAAATAAGCTAAGTTATTCTTTAGTTACACATGGTGGTGCTAATTCTAAAAAATGTTTTTAATTTTTAGTCTTATAGTCATAATGTCTGCTCTCCTGGTAGCTTTGCAAACAGTTCTTTGGGATACAATATTGTTTTGGCCCAGTTCAAAGGTTATTTTGCCCATTTAAACATTCCAAAGGTTTGAGGAGTAAGATGTCAAGGCAGTTCCTCTGGAATGGCAGCTCCAACTCCATTTTGAAGTGGCTCTGTTTACATAATTTTTCACCTGTGTGTCTGATTGAGGTGCTCTATGACTAAAACTCATTCACACTAGACTATCAATAGGTATAAAGAACTAATATGAATTTCTTTACGATTTTGGAAATGGAGAGGAAGTTAGACTAGGAGAGGAATTTAGAAAAGTGCTGGACTAGGATAATTAAATGAGTTAATACTTATTGTGTACTGGGTATCAGGTACTATTCTAATTGTTTTACAGTATTTTTCTCATTTTAGTCCTCATACCAGTCCAATGAAGTAGATGTGACAAACAGATGAGGAACCTGAGGCCTAGGGGGGATAAATAATCTACTCAAGATGACACAACTAGGAAGTGACACAATAGGATTCTGTGACAGAAACTCCTGCTTGCCTACCTAATATTCTCTTCCTTCTTCCTCAGTCAATGGAACCCTGTATTGCAGACTGCAGAGATGCAAGTAGAAGTTGTTGAGTGGGGTTTCTAGGAAAGCTCTTTAAAGAGGACTCAACTACACAGAATATCCTTTTGCTTTTGTCATTTCCTTCTCCCTCCTACCAGGAACAAGGATGTGTAGATCACAGCAGACATCCTGGGCCATGAGGTTACCTTGAGGATGGAATCCATGTACTGAGAATGGTGGAGCAGAAAAGTAGATGGAATCTACTTTTGCCAGTGATAAGAGAGTCATCATCTGAGCTTTTGATTACCTGCCTCCTCCTTTATTTGAAAAAAATAAATAAATAAACTGTCTTGTTTAAGCCACTATTATCTTATATCTCTATAACTAGCAGCTGAATGCACTTCCTAACTGATACAAATTCTAATTTGATCTTGTTTCTCTCTCCTTACCACCAGGCTATAATGTATTTTGTTAACCTGAAGTTCCCTTAGGGTACCTAGATTCTTGTTGCTATTTTGAACTTTATTATAATGTGACCTTGGACAAATAACTTAGAGTCCCTCCCCTTTTTTATTTGCATCTTTTGAAAGAGAATTATTCATTCTCTATTTGACATATTTATTATGGGGAACATGCTTGTAAACTTCAAGTTCTCATGTGTGATGTACTGAAAAGGAAACCTATAGAATCTGAAAACAGTTTTTTGTTTTTGTCACTGCCTAGTGCCAGGTTTGAATACTTCTCAGCGAATACAGATTGTAAAGGGGTTGATTTTGTCCCTACTCTGATGCATATGAACAGATAAAAACTTGCAATTGCTCTGAGCCCTATCATGCATGCTATGGCTGCTGCTTGGGATTCAGAGTTCATTTGTTTTCAATATGGCTGCTTTTATTGTTCCAGAGCAGTTTCCTGAAGATATATTAATCAAGGAATTGCTACACTGGAGGATAGTTAAATGCTTTTTCCGTGAGAGCTGGCAAAGAACAAGGGGCACAGAAGAAAATGTTTGCACAGCATATGGAGAATTAGTTTTTCAGGCAATTTCACTATTTTCAAATAGTCCTTTTACACTAGTACAGGGGTGTTCACAAACACACACAAAGAACAAAAAATGACAACAAAAAAACATGGCGGGCCCCCCAGCATGGGGCTACCCATGTAAATCATTCCTTCTTGACGCGTCACCACACCCCTAGTTTCTCTATTTCCTCAGAAGGACTCCCCCTCAACACACACTACTAGTTCAATGGGGATAACTGGAGCTATCTGGAGATTACTAGGTAGATTTATATGTGTTACTCAGTTGAGGTATAACTTGGAGATGCAGTTTATAAATGAAATTCATTTGGAATAAGCAGTAGTATTGCAAGTTTTAAAATGTACAGACTTTCATTTGAATAGTACTCTTAATTAGATGCTTAATGTGAAAAGCCTAGTATCACAAACATGATCTCTTATACTGTTCTATTCCTGTTTCTTTTTCACAGGAAATTTCTTGAGGTATTCAACTTCATAGCATGGTGTGGAATTTTTCACAATTCTATAGCAATGGAACCTCTAAAAAGTAGTTTTCAAACTTTAATATGCTTACAGATCACCTGGAGATCTTATAAATATGCAGATCCTGATTTAGTAGGTTTTGGGTGGAGCCTGAGATTCTGCATTTCTAACAAGTTCCAAGTGACGCTGTTGCTGCTGGTCCCTGGCCTACACTTTGAGTCACAAGACCCTCAATTACCTCTACCTTAGTGCCAGGGTTCTAAATGCTGCTGGGCATCAAAATCAACTGGGGAATTTAAAAAAAGACATGCTCATGATTTCCTGATTAGTAACTTTTGTAATAGTTGCTGGGGAGCTGGATTTTTTAAGTTCTACATGAGGTAAGATTGGCTTAGATTTGTTAAAAATGTGATGTTGCGTGGTTTCAGTGTGATTTCTTGTAATTTGAATTGTTATGCTTTTCCATCATAAGTTATGTTGACTTTTAGTCACACTCAATAGAATCCACCATGCATTTTATACATGGATTTTATTCAACCCCTGTGTTATTTTATAGCCTAAGAAGGCTTCACATTAGAATGGTATTAGAAGCTATCACTGAAATAACTGAAAAGCAATGTACATTATAGTTATATTATTTCAGATTGCAAGAAATAGAGGCCTGTTTTGCTAACTTCAGCTGATGGAGGCTTATTATAAAGATGCTAGGGTAATTTGAAAGACAGGAAGTATCTTCAGAAGTCATTTGGATATAATAGCTCTAAGAAACTGATAGCAATAGAGAACATTCCTTTCTAAGTTGGAACGACTGCTACTCTCTATGTCAGTGACACCACCATTTTTGTGACTCAGTTTACCTTGGTCTGCTTCCATGGCTTCTGAAGTTACTGAGTAACTGGCTCTCTTGTTTTTCTTATTGTCAGCCTCCTCAAGAAGGATGCTCTTAAGTAGGCTGTCCAGCCACCGTCCTGCAGAGTGCCCCTTTTGGGCAGGGTTCAAATGCCAGTTTACCATAGAGGCCTATGACAAACTATACATAGTTACCTTTTCAGACCTATCCCTGGTCTTTTTTTCCTGGGAGAGGATTGTAGGGTCCTGTGGCACCCACCTGGCTGCCAGCATTCCAAAACTGGGAATCACCAGCAGCTGCTTCTGTCAAATGGGACTTTGGGCCTGCAGGCCATTAGAGGTTTCCTAGAATGGAGAGACGGTAAAATTGGCAGACTCCATGCTTGGTCCTGAACACTCTAACTTTCAGTAGTGAGTTCCATGAGGGAAGAGACTTATTTTGTTCATTGTTATAGCTCTATAATTCAGAAGTGTCTGGCACATATAGTCAACACATATCTAGCAAACAGAATAGAATTTTAAAAAATGATTTAATGTAGTCTTTTTTGTTAGTTTGATTACATTTTATTGTAACCCAAATCCTTATATACACAATAATGGAAAGCAAATTTCTATTCTGCCCATGGCTTACCCTGTTGAGAAGAAACAACATGTTGTGATACATAAGAACTTCACATATTCCTGTTTTCTTTTCAGTCTTGAGAGCTTTAGATGTTTGCCACTTGGCGCCATCAGTGCAGTTGGTGCCAGGCTTCTGGTTGAGGGGGCAGCAAATGAAGGCCAAGTCCAGTACTCAGTATCATTCCAAACGGTGTCCCTTCAGGGTCTTCTTGCCCTGGGTGGTGAAGCTGCTCCGCAGGGCCTCAAACTCCTGGGCGCCGAGGTCCTTACTCTGGTCGGTCCCCAGCAGCCTGCCCCGCGCCCTTGCGCCTGCGCCTGCACGCCACAGCCGTGGGTCACGCCTTCTCGGTGTGAGTGGCTCCTCCTGGCCCGAGGGCGCCGCCATCTTGGATCCCAACTGTGTATCCTTCTAACGCTTAACCGCGGAGTTGGTTATTTGGGCGAGAAGAGGAGGCTAATTTTCAGGTAAGAAGAGAAACTTGGAAGATAAATGTCGCCATTAGTTGCAGCATCTGCTTCCTCGTAAAACCCCAAATCCTGTCTATGTGGAATGGTGTGGAGGATGGCTGCTAAAAGATGTTTCTGAGGAAGGATTGACCAGGCGTATGATCGATGGCATGTAGTGCCGCAGAGGGACAAGTCCGACGTTTCTAAGGTTCCCTGACTTGGAAAAAGGAGACTGTCATTTGACAGCCTCTCCAGGATAATACCGAACATTTAGTATTAAGCCTTAATTAGAATGCATTTATTATTAGTGTTAAATATAATGTTGGTGCTTATGTAGCTCTTAAGACAAACCTCTCGATACTTCCTCGTGCGCAAGGATTTTGTAAACCTTGTAAAATGTAACATGGAATGATAACCTCATAGGTTTTCCAATGAAAGTTTAATGAAGATATGAAGAGTTGGGAGTTTTAATTCCAATATTCTTTCATTCTTTGGTCTTTTAATTGGAATCAAGATTTCTTACTACTGTCGTAGGTTTTTTTTAAAGTACCAAGTTTTAGCATGTCTGAACATAATATTTTATTTCTCAGTCACTTATTTAGTGCTTATATATGTTGAGAACTTATGTAATTCTAACAATACAGAAAAACAGGTTTTGTTTTTAAGATAAGAAAAATGGAGCAAAGAGAAGTTGATTGGAGCTGGGATTTGAATTCCTGTAGACTTTTTCTCTTAATTTTTAAATTTACATAAAGTAAAATTGACTTCTTTTGGTACATAGTTCTATGAGTTTTTTAGTGAGGTATAATTGGCATATAACATTATATTAGTTTCAGGTTTACAGCATGATTCTATACTAACATATATTGTCAAATGATCACCAGAATAAGTCTAGTTAACAGATGTTGCCGTACATAGTTGCAAAATTTTTTTCTTGATGAGACCTTACTAAGTTACTAAGATTTACTCTCTTAGTAACTTTCAAATATGCAGTACAGCATTAACTATAGTTCTGTGAGTTTTAATACATGTATAGATTCATGTGACCACCACCATTGTCAGGATAAAGAACAGTTTGATCACCCTGAAATTCCCTGTGCTGCCTCTTGTAGCTAAACCTTCTCTAAACCCTTAACCCCTAGCAATTAGTGATCTGTTCTCTGTGTCTATAGTTTTGCATTCTCCAGAACTTTATGCAAAACCAACGATGTATGATAGTTTCATTTGCTCTATGTCCTCACCAGCACTTGATATTACAGGGTTTTTTATTGTTCGTTTTTGTTTCAGCCATTCTGATAGTGTGTAGTGATACTTCATTGTTCATTTCCTTAATGGACAATGATGTTGAGCATTTTTTTATGTTAATTGCCATACATATATTATATTTGGCAAAGAATGTTCAAATCTTGGCACACTTTAAAATTAGGTTGTTTTCATACTATGTAGCTTTTAAGAATCCTTTATATATTCTACATTTAAATCCTTTGTTGGATATGAGATTTGAAAATACTTCTAGGCTACAGCTTATTTTTTCTTATATTAACAGTGCCTCTTCGAACATATTTAAAATAGCAGATTTATAGTCTTCTCTAGTAAGTCCAACATCTGGGCTTCCACAGAAACCATTTATATTACTTTTTTTGTGTGTGTGTGTGTGGGGCCATACATTCTTGGTTTTGTGCATGCCTTGTAGTTTTATGTTGAAAACTGGACATGTTGAATATTGTAGTGTAGCAACTTTAGAAATTAGATTCTTCCTCCTCCCCAGGGTTTGTTATTACTGCTTATTATGGTTGCCGTTTGTTTAGTGACTTTTCTAAACTAATTTTGTAAAGTATATTTTCTTTGCAATGGTCGCACTGAAGTCTCAGTTTCATTAGCTTCGTGGTGAGCTAAGGATAGGACAGAATTTTCCTTAAATGCCTAGAACCAAACCAAATAGCAACAACAAAAGCAACCTCCTGGTCTTTGCAGATGGACTCTGTGTATCATTGCACACTTTCAACATTCCGCCAGGCAGTGTACAACTTCTCTTAGCCTTCACTTCCTGCTTGTGTGGATCCTGAAGGTCAACCAGAGGTGAGAGCCTAGAGCCTTTGCAGATATTTTTTGAGCATGTTCCCACCCTGGGAATGCACATAGTTTTCTCGATACCCAAGGAATACATGGAAGCTTTTCAAAGCCCTATTCACCAGAGCATTTTTATTCTCCAACCTTTCCTCCCAACCACTTTGGTTAGTCTGTTGTTTGCCCGAACTGTTATCTGTTGCCTCGTGTAGCACTAATATATTTATTTCCTTGTAAATATTTTCAACAAACTCCTTCCAGCTTTAGCACTTGGAGAATTCTGAGTTAGGCAAGATAAAGGTGTCTTTTGTACCAGTGTTCCAGGGCACCACTAATTAGAACGCATTTATTATTAGTGTTAAATATAATGTTGAGTGCAGTGTTCCAGGGCAAAACAAATTATTACAATTCTTTGTGAATGAGATTGTTCTGCTCCTTTTCATACTGGTACTGGTACTAGGAAGGCAGGCTGTTATTTTCAAGGCTACCACTGAGCTGTTAAATGGGGGATAGGACCAGGATAAGTTAAAATGACACAAATTTCACGACTCTAACCAAAATCCAGTTAGTTTTTCATAAGTGTTTCACTGTACTTCACTGTCCTTCAGTGCATCAAATAATTGCTATAAGCTTTTTTGTTTAGTTTCCAGAGTTCCAAAAATGTTGATTCTGCAAGTATTTTATTGCTTTTGTGGAGGATGGACTTTTGGAGTTTCTTACTCTACTATTTTTACTGATGTCACTTAAGCATTTAAAAACTGATTAAGATTGTGGTCTTTATGAGCAAATTGGCCCAAATTTTGCCGGTAAAATATCAAAAGAGAAGAAATGGATACTGTTCCTCATTTTCAAAGTGTTTGCATGTCCTACAGGAGCATTATCAAGGCATTTCAGCAGCGTCATTCATTTGGTTATAGTGCACGGGCAGCTTGCTTTTCTCATTTGTAGGCCACAGACAACCCTTAACCTCTCTGTTGCTTTTAAAAACATGATTTCCAAGCGATATCTGGCCAGGGAACTCCAGATTCCTCTTCGTTGTTAATTGTGGCTCAGAAAGTAGCTGTATTGCACTGTTCTGATCCAAAAGTTATATGTCAACACTCGGGGGGAAGGAATTTGAGGAGGGCATGGAATGTATCACTTTATATACTTCTGTATTGTTTGAGTTTCCTCCAATGAGTATTACTTTTGAAATTAAAAAAAAGAAAAATAAATTTAAAATACCATGAGAAATAATTGCCTGCTGGTCTAGTGTATTTGTTGCTTATATTATGGCATTTTTTAAAAACATGTTTTGCCTAAGATAAGTTATTGCAGTGATCATAGGAAATGCTGTCCTGTTGATAAATGATTGATAAAATGTTTAAGGAAATTATAGTAGGAAAGAGGTATATAATTGTGTTTTCTCTGAAGATTATTTTTCAAACATTGGCTAATTTATCATTTGTTCACCTGTTTGGTTTTATGACAGTCACTTGTTTTTAAGAAAGGCATAATCTCTTGAAAAGCAAATCCTCATTTTTAACCAAACTGTTAAAAGCTGTTTAACATAATCAAAACCCACTTTAACATTCTCTTCTAAGTCTCAGATTCCTCAATGATAGTAGGAAGGATTTAGACCAGAGGTCTGGAAATTATAGACCTGTGGGCCAAATCTGGCTCACTGCCTGTTTTTGTAAATAAAGTTTTATTAGAACACAGACATGCTCATTCATTTACATATTGTCTTTGGCTTTTTTTGTGCTACATTTGTGTGGCCCACAAGCCTAAAATATTAACAGTCTAGCCCTTTACGTAAAAAGTTTGCTGACACCAGAAAGTCAAGTTTCCTTTCAGGTTCAAAATTCTTCGTTTTAGTTTTGGGATACTTGGGCCAACTTTTTTTTCCCCCCATGGGATTGCTTCTTAGTAAATCACCAGAAAATTCTACTAGAAACGGGGAAACACAAGTAAATCACACATCGTTATTTGTTAGACACCTATATCCCTCATACAACAGTTATATGCAGCTGGTGAGCCACAGCTCAGCCTTACTTGTCCTCTTCATTCTGGGATCTCAGCTAGGTATTGCTGAATGAGCAGTACCTATCTGAGAAAAAGAGGAATGGAAAAACCATGTGCCAGCTTTTAAGACTTCTGCTTAAAAGTGGCATATATCACTTCTCACATTTCTTTGGCCATCTTGATGTTAGTGGTTTAGAGAATTGTAATCTTTTTACAGGTAGTCTTGCAAGTCACGTGGTAGTTTGGGTGAATAGTCAAGTCCTTCCACACAGAGGGCAGTCAGTCAGTGGAAAATAACATCTAACACAGCCTCTTTAAAAGGTACTCCCTAATGTGAGCAGACTGAAACTAACGGCAAAAACTTGGTTTTAGAATTCTTTGTGTGTTATTTTTCATGAACTCTGTACAACTAATAAGTAACTAGAATTTGGCCCAGTAAGCTTTTGGAATATATTCAGATTCTTTCAACTTGCTTATTTAATATACATTCAATGTAAGAATGTAATGTCTGGATTCCTTCCTCATAGACTCTTGATGCCTTTAACTTATATTTCTCATCCCTAAGCTATCTTCTCCAAGGTTCCATATGTCACTAAATGATACAACTCAAGTTGCCCAAGCCAGAAACCTGGGTGTAGTTCTTAACTTTCTCCCTCACCATGAGTGCTTATATCTTATCAGTTACCAGATTCTGGTAAATTTGTCTCCTTTGTTGCTCTTTACTCTGTACACTTCTCTCCGTCCTCATTGCTAACATCCCGGTCCAGGCGTCTCTCACCTTTCACAACAGTCTTGTAACTAGCCATTTCACCTCCTGACTTGCTTCTCTGTAATCCATCCTCTGCACAACCACCAAAGTGATTTTTCTAAAGTACAAACTGATCCTGTTATCCCCCTGCATTCAAACCTTTCAATGTCTAACACATTGTATCCTCCCCTTAAAGCTCAGATTTCTTAACATGGCCTTTCACCTTTTTTTCTTTATTATTATTTTTTTTTCTGGGAATTCCCAGGTTATCCTCTTATGCTTAGTTTACTTTCATGGCTATAAAAATGTAATTTTCTTCTAGAAAGATTTTTCTAGAGCATATTTTTTGAACTCACAAAGTATTTGGTAGATATTTTTCACTTGTAGCGACTCAAATGTTTGATGAAAAGTATTGTCCAAAGCAGTGTGCAGTATTGAGCATAGTCCAGCAATAGGACGCTTCCATCCTGATGCTCAATCTTAAAAGGGCACAGTTAAGCCAGATGAGCTCCAAAGAAAAGTAGATGACATTGGTTTTGTTTCACTTTCTCTGTAGCCTGTTTTTAGAAGTTTAATGTGTTCATTTTGGAACTAGTAATTTATTGGGCCTCTTTAAGTGAGCTAACATATAATTCTTTATGATAGCAACTCAGCAACTTCTGGACAGAAAGAATGTGAAACAAATGCATTAAAAAAAAACCACTATCTCAAAAAAAGATAAGGTTAAAACATCTATACATTTCTACTAACATGTGAACAGGAGTCAGAGGCATATTGACACATCCTTAAGCATAAGGAGAGAGTATAAAGGGTGAGAGTAATGAACATACTATTACATGGTGATTTGAACTTTCTATGTTAGATATTTCTGTAACATTTTGATTTTTTTTTTAATAAGCAGAATTGGGAAAAAATATTTTAAGATTTTTTTTTAAATGACGAGTTACTTGATTTCCTCTTCCTTGGTGAGTGCGTGGTCTTCTACCAGGATCAGAACGTGCTGCTTTGGGTTACTTATTCTGAAGGCTATGAATGTTGGGATTCTTGAACATCTTGAAATTACTTGAAGATGTGTGTGTGTGTGTGTATGCATGAGTGCTTTTTTTAGGTGTGGGATTTGAGTGATGTGGGGATGATCCATAATTCAAAGATTCTTACTATTTGATTTATCTAGTCCTGCCCTCTCTGAGCTCCAGACTGCCTACTCAGCACCTCTCCTTGGATCTCTAATAAGCATCTCAAATTTAATGTGTATATATTAGTTTCCTATTGCTGATATAACAAATTACTATAAATTTAGTGGTTTTAAACAACACAAATTTATTTTCCTACAGCTCTGGAAGTCAAAAGTCCAAAATTGGTTTCACTGGACTAAAATCAAGGTGTCGGTAGGGCTGCATTCCATCCCTATGCTCCAGGGGAGAATCACATCTTTGCCTTTTTTTAACTTCTACAGGCCACTTCACTCCTCGGATTGTGACCTCTGCTCCATCCTCAAAGCGAGCAGCATAGTGTTAGCACTTGTTTCTTCTGTTTCCATCCTATGTCTTCTGCATAGTCTCTGACTCTCTTGTATTCCTCTTAGAAGATCTGTGATTATACTAGGTTCACCCAGGTAGTCCAGGATATTCTCCCCATCTCCAGATACTAACTCAATCATGTGTGCAAAGTCTCTTTTACCAGGTAAGATAACATATCCACAGGTTCTGGGGATTGTAACACGGACACCCTAGGGGGCCATTTTTCACACTGTGGATTTGCAAATCTGTTCCTTCTCTAGCCTTCTTCATTTAATAGTATGATCATTCTCAGGCCAATAACCTTGGAGTCATTCTTGATTTTTCTTTGAAAACATTTATCTTTACCATCCTGCTATCCCAATTACCATCTCCCATCCTACCACCCACTCCAATTCATCAGATCAGTCCAAATCCAATCAAACTTATCTCAGTTCTACTACTGTATCTAGAATCTACCAACTAGATCTGGAATCTGTCCTCATCTCATTAATTTCCGCTAAAATCAGAGTGCCTCTAGTATTTTGGATCCCAAGGCCTTCATCCTATCCTGTTCTTTTCATTCTTGGGTATTCATAGATAATTATGATACAAGGCAGTGTGGGCTAGGTCTCATGAAATGGCACAAACTGCCACAGAATTAGATCTCAATCACTTTATTCCAAGCATATGGAGATGAGAAGTGAAGATTTATGGAGAAGACATTGTGGAGAGAATTTGGGTCAGTTGAAGATAATTATCCTGAAAGGCAATTAGAATTTCCTGTTAAAGATTTCAGTCTTATTTATTTTTATGACAGTGAACATTTCCTCTCAATTATTGAAAGTAGGGAATAAAATTAATCTAATCTCTGGTTATTTTGAATGACTCCTCTTTCTCCTTTCTTGAAGAAGGACTGTTTAACAAAATTATCAGGCAGTTGATTTCTAGTATGTAAATAAACTATCCATAGTCAAATTTGGTGGGGAGAACAGTTAGCTTAGGAATGAAGTCAAGCATC
Organism: Pteropus vampyrus; assembly: GCF_000151845.1. NCBI lineage: Eukaryota > Metazoa > Chordata > Mammalia > Chiroptera > Pteropodidae > Pteropus > Pteropus vampyrus. The sequence continues at coordinate 3,465,348 of NW_011888828.1, forward strand.
TGATCACCATTGAAATGATGTCAAAATATAACCCACATTTTATCATTTTGCATACTTTTTCTGTAATGTCTCCACACTTTCAGGGTGACTACAATTTAATGAAATAAAGGAAAATAAATGAGTGATTACTTGAAATAGTTTGTTATATGAATAGCAAGATGTAGCAATAACTATATAATTCCTTCTCCATTTTTAGGGTAAAAAAAATTGCTGATTGGATTTTCAGCAGCCTTAGTGTAAAGCTTTATTTGTTAAATGTGGCCTTAGCAAATCCTGCTTAATTAAAATTCCTCCAGATGTGAAAATGAAAATTGAAGCATATTAAATCAGATATTCCAAGGAATAAAGTATTCTGCAAATTAAAATTGATTTTTAAGGCAGAAATGTTGTTGAGCCCCCCTCCAAAATAGAGTGTAAAGATGTCCCTACTTATTTCCTCATTTGGTTCGTTGTAGTGTCAATGATTAAATTCATTACCAGTAAGTGCTTGACATTTTAGTTTTGTGAATATAAATGTTTATTGATTTTTCATTTCCTCCAGTGATGAGTTACCAGGTACTCTATCTCATGAATAGGGTTAAACTTTACATTTTCTGTTTTACCAATTGAAATAGAAAATGTATGTAGCTCTTACTTTTGAAATACAATCACAAGAATTAGATCTTCAGAGAGCCCTAAATACACCACAGACTAGTCATTATTTGTTTAAGCAGGAGAAAAACGTTCCTGTTCATTTTTTTAAAAACAGCTTTATTGAGATACAGTTCACATACTATAGTTCACTTATCCCCTCTTAATTTTAAAAACCATTTTCTGAGATCCTTCAGTGTGTTTTGCATATATTTACTGACTCCCTTTCCAATCAATGGATAGAAATAAGTGAGTTGACGTATACAAAAGAAGGGTATTCCAGGCACAGAGAACAGATAAAATAAGACTTTGAGGCAGAAATGAGATGAAGGAATGAGAAAAACATTGGGTAAGAAATAAAAAACAAATAGGAAGTAAGGTAGGTACCTTAGTAATAAAGTAGATGCTATGAAACATGGACTTCTGCCTTTCTTCACCTGTTAATGTGGCCCTATTTTAAGGGATCAGGAGAACAAGAAACAGCACACAGCCCCATGGAATCAAACCTTACTATTGTTAAGGGTACTGTGGCCCTTTAGTGTTTTTCTTATTAGCACATTCGTATCTGATTCTCATTCTCTCTGCTTCTTGTCTAACTCTGTGACCATTCGACCACCCTGTCCCTCATGGCCTCCTCATACTCCCATGAGCATCAGTATGGTGATTTCCTATTTTCTTTTCTCTTTCCCCTGCTCTCAGCCCTCCAGTGCCTTCTAATCTCACTGAGAATAAAGTTCAGAGCTCTTACTGAGGCCTGCAAGGTTCTACAGCACCTGCTGTTTCCTTCTTCGAAGGGCTCAACTCCCTGTTGGGTCTCAGCCGCTACCGTTTCCCACTTTGCTCCGTGTTCCAGCATTGCCCTCTCTGTTGTTCCTCACACACAGCTAGCATACTCTTCTCTCTACCTGAAATGTTCTTTCTCAGGGTTACTTTATTTTTTCCTTCTCTGCTTCATGCAGGCCTCTATAAAATGTCGCCTCCTTGGAGAAACTTCCCTGACCAGTTTACCTAAAGTGGAATCCCCCACCCTGATACTCTAGCTGCTTCTTCTGTTTTGTTTTTCTTTATCAGATTTTCCCATATATGACATTATAATAAACATTTATTTTGCACTTGGTTATATTCTCTCTCCCCCACTAGAATGTAAACTCCTTTAAGGCAGGCTTGCGTTTTGTATGTACTGCAATATCTTTAGTGCCTAGAATGGTGCCTGGAACATGGTGGGCACTTAGTACTGTTGAATGCATGCTGACATTCAGCCTTCCCAAAAGAAGGGATCTGTTGGGTTGTCAAGTATTGAGCACATCTGTTGGGTAAGATGGGAGATCAGCTGCCCCGCCACCCTCTGGGCAGCTGTTAAGTCAGGTGCTCGTCCTTTTACACCCAACCACTATTGTCCAGGGCAGTGAAGTCATGTGGTCCTCTTCTTTCAATATCCAGTTCTTTCCACTTGAAAGAGCTGGTCTCTCCAAAAGTTTTAAGTTTCAACTCTAGGTTCATGGAAGGAAAATTTTGCCAATTCCCATGCTGTGGAACTGTTGCTTCCTAAGGGCCTGGGGGATGATAGGAGTTAGTATTTTGGTTTTCTCAACTCACAGATGTGTGGGCTTTCTCTTCCTATTCATCTCTGCTTCTTAATTTTAGTCTGTCCTCTCTCCTTCATTTTCCTTTCTTGCTCCTCCTTTCTTTCCCTTGTTTTTTTTTTTTTTTTTCCTCTCAGCTGCCATTTTGCTTTGCCCTTTCTGTTCTAGAGCTTGCTGAGCTTGATTTCTTGCCTCTGAGAAACCTTTCATTTTACCTGCTGTGTGTATTCTTTTTTCTTCATTGTTGCTTATGGCTGGAGAGATGTGAGAAACAGAATGGAGTTGAAACATTCTTTTCTCTCTTTATTCTTTTATTTAACTAATATTTGAAAACTTACTTTGTGTAAGACACTGTGCCAGGTTATTGGCTACCTCAGTAAATAACACCCCCATGTTCTTAGTTAGGAAGACGAAGGTACTGAGTGTTATTATTCATTCAACAAATATTTATTGAGATTGGGATACAGTAGTTGCCAAAAACAAAAATTCTTATTCTCATGGACCTTCATTTTAATAAGACAGACTACATTAATTAAACAGTTACACAAATGAATGTGAAGTTGCAACTGTGTTGAGTCCTATGAAGCAGACCTCTGTAGTGCTGTGAAAATACATGTTCAGGGAATTTGTTCTAGTCAGGAGAGCTGGGGACAGCTTCCATGAGGAAGCACACGGTAAACTGAGATTTGAAGGCATGGTAAGAATTAACTAGGCAAAGGTAGGAGGAAAGAGGGAACAGCAGATGCAAAAGTCCAGTGCTGAAAGGGGGCTTGGAGCATTTGAGGAAGTGAAAGCAGATGGAGCAGGATGGAGTGAGGCCGAATGAGGCTGAAGAGGCAGGATGGGGTCAAATCTTACAGGATTTTGTGGGTCCTGTTAAGGATTTTGGTCCCTACTCTATGAGCAATGGGATGGATGCAACTAAAGTGCTACAATCAGGGAAAGAGGGAGAAAAGTATAAACCATGCCTTTATTTTTAAAACAAATAAAGGTCTGAATGCTGTGGAGAATAAATGGAGTTGAGCATAGGTGTGAGGGAAAGGATATGAGGCTTGCCAGTCAGGAGGCTATAGTAGCTGTTTAGATGAGAGATGAGGGTAAGGATTAGCAAGGGTTTTAAGTTTCCAAACCTGCCCTCACTTTCTATTAAATGTATTTATTTATCCCAAAAATTGTTTTTGAAAGTTAACTTCCATAGATGTGATAAAACTTAAGTTTATTCAAATGAGAAATGAAGGCTGATTGAAATAAAAAGAGGTATGAGTAGAATTATACCAGATAATCTAGGATAAGAATGATGACTGAGATCAAGTTTAAAACTTAGTTCTGAGCTACTGGAAGCCTAGGCAGAGAAGGAAATAGTATAGGTCATGCGATTGTTTAACAAAAATAAGTAAGGGATATAATCTTTTCCGTAGAATCATTTAAACTACTTTACTGTAGAAGTGACATTAAACAAGCTGGGTTGGTCCAGATTTTTGAAACCCAAAACTTCAGCTCTTGAGATCATGGCATTAACCCATTTTTGGTTGTAGGCTACATTGGTATTTCTAAAGTAAAAATTTCTGAAAAATGTAGCATTGAACTATATAAATGCATTTCTTATTAGACCCCTTGCTACACAGGATGGCAGAGGAGCTAAGAAATAAAGACCAGGTAAGAAGTCCATAGTACAACTCATGAGCACAAAGTACTCTTAATTTATTTCCTTGAGGACCTTCCCTTTTGCCTTCACAGACACTTTTTCTTGCCTGCTTCTCCACTAGCCATTTAATTTGTGTCCATAAATACTTATTCGTAGAAGGCATCCTTCTTGCCTTACAAGATGCATAGTCAGGGACAAAGAATGCCATGCTCAGAAGTGGCAACCTTATTTCTAAGCTGTTCACATTCCAACTGCTAAAACATACTTCCAGAATCAAGAAGCTCAAGAACAGAATCATTTCTAATTTTAATGAAGTTATGCAGAGTTCTCAGTGATTCTTCTGTGAGTTCTCTGACCCTGGAGCATGTCCTCCATGCACTCCCTTTCTAGCCCTGTCCTTGGCCAGTGGCTTAGCTATGCTGCCTAGTCTCCTGGTAAGATATTAGCCCAAGGCACAGGAGGGTCCCAGGGGAGCCAGAGAGAGCTGTACAATAGAGAACAGGAAGTCAGATAAGTCCAGATTGTTGGCCCCAAAACCTCAGCTCTTGAAATGGTGGCATTAATCCATTTTTGATAGTAGATCACACTGGTGTAGACTCCAGGAAGAGATTTACCACATTCTGTTCCCCAGCTTACCAATCCTATCAGGATCCATACACCATCAATATGACATGACAGAGGCCCTCCAGAATCACCCTAAGGAAGAGGTGTAAAAGTCATGAACATAATGAAAAGGGACCATGAAAAGGAGAGTGGTCACAAGAGGTGCAGAGTTCATTAGAATGGGGCAGTGAAGCCCATGGAGCTACACAACTGTAGCGGGAGCTGGACTTCCCACTGTATTAGGGGGAACTCATGGGAATTTTATAATCATAGAATTTGACATCGGCAGAGATCTTACCTAAATATATCAGTAGTTTCAAAATACTCATCTGATAAAAAATTAATGTGATGAGTTTTTTCACTAAAGTTAAATTTATTCAGTTGAATGAACTCCTTATTTTTAGGTTCTTATTGCTTTTTTTAGTGTCATAAGAATCCTTTCTTATATAAAATAATAGTAATAGTAGTTGGTAGTATGCCTCTCAGTCTTGCTTTTTCTTTTTGTAACAGCTTAATTGTTATAATTCACATACTATACAATTCACCCATTTAAAGTACAAGTCAATGGTTCACAATGTTGTTCAATCACCACCACAACCCATTTTAGAATATTTTCATCACCCCACAGAAGAAACCCCATATCCATTAGCAATCACCCTCATTTCCTCCCAACCCTCCTGGCCCTAGCGCATTCAGTAATCTACTTTCTGCCTTATAGATTTGCATATTCTGGACATTTTGTATAAATGAAATAATATGTGACCTTTTGAGTCTGGCTTCTTCTATTTAGCATATTCTTTTCAGGGTTCATCCATGTAGCATATATTAGTATTCCACTCGTTTTTATGGTTGAATAATATTCCATTATGTGGATATACCACATTTTGTTTATCTGGTCATTAGTTGAGGGACATTTGGGATGTTTCCACTTTTTAGCTAATATGAATTATTCTCTTATGAACATTTGAGTATGGGTTTTTATATGTACATATGTTTTTATTTCTCTTGTATGTATACCTAGGAGTGGAATTCCTGGGTCATGTGGTAACTCTATATTTAACCTTTTGAGAAACTACTAGACAATTTTCCAAAGCTGCTACATGATTTTACATTCCCACTATGTGTATGAAGTTTCCAGTTTTTCCCTATCCTCATCAACTCTTGTTATTATCTATCCTGATTGGAGCCATCCTAGTGAATGTGAAGCTGCGTCTTGTTGTTTGATTTGCAAATAATGAATATACATGTAGGAAATCTTGCTGGAGGTAGAAAAATGTGCTTGTGTGTGTGTGAGAGAGAGAAGAAATAAAACTAATAGGTCATTCTAGAACTAAAGAATAAACTATCTGAAACAGGAAAATATAGATGATAGGAGAAAAAGGCAATGATCTTGAATATGAATAATTTAAAAGTATCTAATTTGAAGAAGACAAAAAGAAAAAATGAACAAAGAGGGACTTGTGTGAAAATATCAAAAGGTGTAATATCAATTTGTGGTTTCAACCAAAAAAGAGGAAAAGAGAGAAATGAGGGAAAATAATATTTGAAGAAATCTTGAATGAAAAATTTTCAAGTTTTGATGAAAAATAAGGGAATAGATTTTAAAAAACCCAAACCCAAGGAATCCCAAATAAGATAAAGAAAATCATACCTAGCACATCATAATCAAACTTCTAATGGTCAAATATGAAAGAAAATTGAAAGCAGCCAAAGCAGAACAACATGTCATACTCAGTGAAGGAAGACACAAATGATGGCTGATTTATTTCATCAGACAGTTATGATCAGGAGACAATAGAACAATGTCTCTTTTAATTGTAAAATGAAATGTTATTTCTTGAAAAAATTTAAAAATTAGCACTTCTGTATCAACCTCTTAATATATTCATAAAAATGTACAAGTTTGTAAAAACCCAATGGCCAATGGTTAGCATTGCTCTAGATCAACAGTTGAAGAAATTAAATTCATAGGTAAAGATTTAAGTGACTTATCCAGGGTAACACAAGAATTACTGTCAGAACTCTTGTTTCCTGATTACTTTACTTATTCACTGTTTACAGATAGGAAAACCTGGATCCACATTAAGATTTCATGTGAAAAAATTTCAAGAGCAAACCCTCACCTTGCAGCTGTCCTTCATTTTATGAGTATCACCAGCACAAATCATGTCTTCACTGATGACTGGCTCTGATTCTGGCAGTATGAAACTAATTGGGTTGTAGAGACGTTCACAAGCTTGGCGGTTGATGATGGGTACTTCTACTTCCTGAAGGGTGGAATGGTAATTGTTATCTGTAGAGAGAGACAGGAATGGAAGGAAAAGCAGTCTGGAAAGGTGCAGGGGCAGCATTCGGTCACGATGTGTGGAATTTTGAACGGGAATCCAAAAGCAGAATATAGTCACTTTCCAATCATATTTGCTAATGGAAGAATTTTTTCTTGGTACACTTAATCTAAAACAATGGATAATTCAAAATTATTTGTTTGTTTGATGTTTTTCTAATGTGCCAATATGGGTATTCCTAACATTCCAAATAAAGAAATTCAGATACATTTTGATTACGGAAAGATGTAAGTATTCTAAAACATTTCCTTTCCCACTTTTCTGCTCCCAGATCATTTCCTGTCTTGTCTTTACTCCATCCTGGGAAAGGGGTGATACATCACGTTAAAAACAAGTTTAAAAAAACACTAGACTCTCTCCAAACTTTAAATCAGGTTTGTTAACCTCTGTTTTTTAGAGAGGTTATGTGTTTAAATTGTTAGTATCTGCTCTTGCAGCTATAGCTAGACTCTAGGCAGGATATAAAACATGTCAAGAAAGGCGTTTTATTTAAAAACTAATATCAATAGATTGATCTGGTTTTGTTGAAAAATGTTTGCCTTAGTAATGATGTGTCTAGAATGTGAATGTTGTGGATTGGTATAAGAGTGTGACATAAAAGAACCCTTCTCAACACATCCTCACCTTCACTGTTCTTATTTCCCCATCCAGTCACCCAGCAAGAGCCAGGAATTGTCAGCTGCTTTGTGATACTGGGCAGGCAGATGGGCAGGATGAAAGGAGTGAAGGTGACTCTAGAGACCAGTTTCAATAAGGCGATATCTGCAGTTGAATCTTGGAATTTGGGATGGATAATGATTTTGGACACATGATGTTTCACACCATTATTTGAATAGCCTATTTTTATTGTTCCCAGCCACACAGTATATAACAAAGGAAACCAGGTCCTAAGGGAAAGAGAAAGAGGAAAATAAAAGTCGAACATACTTATGTATGCTATAACTGGGTCAGAAAAAGCTGCCTAGGTGTAGCAGTAAGTAAGTCTGGAGTTAAGAAAGAAAGGTAACTGACTTGGAATTAACCAGGCTGCCTCCAACTTAGACTAGGGTTGGTTTATTTGCTTTCTCCTTCCCTGACTACTATTTTGTTGTCTACTATTTCTGCGGTCTTCTCCAATATGCTTATGGCTAGAATTTTGTTCTGCATTTTCTCCCTGGTTCTCTTGTTTACCATTCTCATTCTCCATGGTTGTAGCCTTCTGTAGCTTAAGTCATTGGTCTCTTCTTATTGCCAGTTTTGATTACTAAGCACTAGATCTTTATTTCTAAATAACAATTTAAAGCAAA
>NW_011888828.1:3474994-3560389 GCF_000151845.1 Pteropus vampyrus
TTCTACCTCTGTGCCCTGTCCCTAATCCAAGGTGACCTAGGGTATCCTTCTGCTTACCTGTCTTACTATTTTAATTGGTCCGTTGGTTCATTCGTGAAATCATTCAAATATTTATTAAGCCCCTGTCTTTGTGCTAGCCACCAGCTAGAACTCACGTTTTTATACAGTGTGCTGCCGTCAGAATCCACCTCTTGTTAATGAGGGAACCACCGCAGATGTGGCTCTCACCAATGTGCAGGCTGACTTGCCAAGGCCAGTGTCCCACAGCAGCATCTTGGCCACCCATAACACGGCCTGAGTATACGGGTCGTCCGCACACTAGAAGAGGAGGAGAGAGGGAAATAGGGATTTGGGTGTCCTGTTGTCCCATCTTCTCATCATCCCCAAACTCCTATTCAGTCCTAGGACCTGAGTCCTCCATACGCCATCCTATTCCAGTTCCAGAGCCAACAGTCTTGGGCCCAAATAGAGACCACTCACCTGACTGCAGATCTTTCTTTTTGGAAGAAGAGCTCGGGCAAGACCCTAAGACAGACACACCACACTGTCAATATTTAATAACACATCATATGTAAATTCACTGAACATAGAAGCTTTCTACATATTTAAATTGCTCAGATTGATATTAAAGGCCTTGTTTTTATAAATGTTTACCCATTAGTGGGAATCTTGATAATTATTATATATGTACCTGCCAGATTTAGTGGCATACATGGAACATAATTTAGTTTTACTTGATGATTCAGGGTCATCATCAGGAATATCAAGATGTTAAGTTGTAAATACAGTGATGCTTTCAGATGCTTTTGAGGTTTATAGACTGTTTACTTTTATCTTGTTTTATTTAACTGAATTGGCGTTTGCAGTATTTGTATATCTTTCTTTTTTGCCACCTGTTACCTTTTGGCTACTCTCAGCCTACCCTGCTTTTAAATCACTGTGGGCCAGAAAAATAAATGAACAGGCTTATGCCTGAAATCACTGACCAGCAGTTACACCTCCAGTTCCCTCTGCTTGAAATGCTCTTTTCCTAGAACCTCTTAGCTAACTCACTCATCTTCTTCAAGTCTTCGCTCAAATGACTGTTTCTTGACGAAACCTTCCTTGACTATTCTTTAAAATTACAACATGCCTCCTGTCCCTGCATTCTAGGTGCCTCTTTTCTCTCATAGTATTTATTACTTTCTAACGTGCTATAGAATTTACATATTTAATATGTACATTGATTATAAGCCCCATGAGGGCAAGGATCTTTGTTTTGTTTACTACTGTAGCTAAGAGACTTGGAAAGGTGCCTGGCATATATCCGCTCAGGACTTTCTCAGGGCACACTATTCATAAGATCCTGTGGGTGAAGTGTCATATTATTCTATCTGATAACATCTTGAGCCAAAAACTTCTCTCTCTGCCTTCCCCTCCCCACCCTAGGGGCTCACCCAACAGAAGGGACAATAGGAAGGCACAGCCAGCAGGGCCCGTGTCTCTTTCCTCAGAATCGGCACTTCCTGCTTCCTGGACTCAGGCTTCCTGCTTCCTGGACTCAGGCTTCCTGCTTCCTGGACTCAGGCTCCCTGCTTCCTGGACTCAGGCTCCCAGGCAGAGGCCAGCTGGGGAGCAGCAGGGAGCATGCAGCTTCCACAAGATAGTTTCCTCTACTTCACCCCTTCCTCTCCTTTGGTCTTTACTCAGAGCCAGGCACTGAAGAGACCAGACTTTAGAAGAGCAGCAGCATGACCCTGGGGGAGGAGTTGGGGCTTGAGGTGCCCCCTGCTGTTTAGGGAGAGCAGGGTGTCTGGGGTTTCTGTCTGCCTGGTGGGGTTGGGGTGGTAGGTGCCTGTCCAGGCAAGGTAGAGGGCACTGAAAAGAACAAGACCCCGTTCTCTAGCAAGGAAATGGAAAAATGATAGGATTCTTCAAAAGCAAGAAATGGAAAAAAGAAAATTAAACCAGTACCTGGCTAATTTTTCCTAATTTGTTGTTTTCATCTTTGTTACAGTGTTAGCCATAAAATATACTACAAGTGAGATCTTCTGAGAAATAGACATTAAGACAGATTTGTGTGCAAGAAGTTTATTGGGAGTGGTCTCAGGATCAGCACCTCAAAGGGGGATGGAAATAGGATTGGGCAGAGGGGAGAGTCAAACTAATGCACTCGCAGCAGAGACTTCAGCCAGTCTCACAAGTTTCTTTGGAGCCAGGGTGGCCCTTCAAAGATGCCCTGAGCTAAAACAAGAAGACTGGGCACTTGGGCTTCTGCATGATTTGCTGCAGACTGCCTCCAAAGAGGTGGCATCACCTTAGATGAGGTGGCTCTGTTGGCAGTTGTTGGAATCACACTTAGCTGTGCACTGTCAGCAGCAAACATTCTTGGTTGCCAGGAGAACGGATGCTTCAGTCCTGAAAGAGGGTCTGGGTGGTGCAGCGCAGCACCTGCTGCAGAGTTCTCTGAGCCTTTTGTTTTCTGTACCAATTGTTGTAGAGTATGAGGGCTGTGGAGGCAGAATTCAGTGAACTGTTAAAGCATATTATCGTTTACTTGTAGCCTAAAACATTAAGAGTTTTGAAAGAAACACATGAATAATTAAAAAATAATAGATGATCAGGAAATGTAGCTGTTTTGGTAAGGTTTATTCAGTTACAAGCAACAGAGACTCACTTTAGCTTAAACAAAGGGGTTTATTTTAAAGATATTGTTATGGACTGAAATGTGTCTCCAGTATTCATATGTAGGAGTCCTAACCCCCAGGATCTCAGAATGTGTGATCATATTTGGAGACAGTGTCTGTAAAGAGGTAATTAAGGTAAAATGGGGTCATTTTGATGGGCCTTAACCCAATATAATGGTTTCCTTATAAGAAAAAGAAATTTGGACATGAACTCGTACAGAGGGAAGGGATGTCTAACCACCAACTACAGAAGCCCGGAACAGATCCTTCCCCCATGCCCGTCAGGGGAACCAACCCTGTTGATACCTTGATCTCAGACTGCTCATCTCCGTGACTGAGAAAATAAATTTCTGTTGTGTAAGCTACCCAGACTGTGGTACTTTGTTACGGCAGCCTCAGCAAAGGAATACAGGTATCTGAGGGACGATTAGCAAAACAGTAACAAGGACATCTGGAGCTATCATAGGACAGACCTGAAGACCAGAGTGGGAGGCCAGAGCTGGAAGGGAGCTCTGGATTCGTGCTGGTCGAGAGCTCATAGCAGTTCAGGATCTTCCCTCTGTCCTCTGCCATTAGTATGGCTCAACTTCATTCCATGTCTTTTCTTTCTATCCCACTATAAACTGCCCAAGTTTGTCCTTATTTTCAGTTCAAATTCCCAAGAATTTGAACAGATTATCTTTTCTTGCCAGGCCAGGTTCATGTCTATGGACTAATTGTCTCTGGAGTAAGTACATTTATGCATGAAAGGACGAAGGTGAGGATGCAGAAGAGAAGTCAGCAAAGCAGTAAAGACTGTGGTGGGGCAGATGCCTGATTTTCTATATCTCAGTATTGTAAGATATTTAACTCTTTACATACATTTTTAAAGATTTTATAAGCGAAGACTTGAAAAAGGTAAATTTTTCATTTGCTTGTTTACTGACTGCCACAACTATGAATTTTTACCTAATTTATATTTTTTAGATCCATTTGTCTTCATGGGTGTCTGCATGGCAAGGATGAAAATCTTCTACTACTATTACATTTATGTTAGTTTCTCCATTAATTTTTTAATGATTATTGTTTTATGCAACCTGTTTTTGTGGCGGTTTATATAGTTATTCTGGTTATGTCTGTCACTCACTGTGCTTTTTAATCATTATATAATGATTCTCTTAGTACTTTCATCTTAATTTTTTCTGACGTTAACATTGCAGCCTGTGATTTTGTCTTCATTTAATTGAAGAAAATGATTAAATTTATTCATATCACAACCATCTATGTGGATATTCCAATTAACTTAGGGTATTCATAAGCCATTTTAACTAGTCAACTTTAAGTGTAGGTTTTAAAAAAGTCGGACCTCAGTTTGAGATTTGCCTTCGAGTCATGTTTGGAGTCATGTCATTTTGCAAAGACACCAAAGCTCTGGAAAGGTCTTTTGGTTGATTTATAAGAGGACAAAAATTTGGCCAGAAATTTCTTTCCCTCTGAAGGTTCTTGGTTGTCTTAGATCTTTGGACTTTTATCTCCCTGGACAAATCTGAAGTCACTGATTCATACCGTTTCCATACTGGTTGGATTGCTCACAGAATTTATTCTTTTTTCTTTTGTTTAAATATTTTATAAAAATCTTTTTTTGGTTTTGGTTCCAATTTAGTTGGAAATAAACTTTGTTGGAAGTAACTAAGACACCAGCTCCTTGCTCTGAAATTGAAAGCAAAAGGAAAGCATTAAATAGTTATTTTGCTTTTCCTCTTCAACTGTAGTTTAACAAAATAGGTTTAGTTGATGAAGGGAGAATTCCAGCTAATAAATGTGGTTGGACCGACAGAATTTGAAAATCACCACTTGCTCTTCATGAGATTGATTCAATGGATGGTTATCAATAGTTGAAAGCTTTAGATGAAAGGTTGATGGAGTGCTCAGGCCATTACTTTTTGAACCCTCTGATCAATCTTAGCATCATGAAAAGTAGGATAAAGCAGACATGTGACTCCTGATGTGACATAGTATGAAACAATATCCAGTGAAGTATTCTTGTCAAAAAGCGAAACCTGACTCTAAAGTTACTTCCACATGCAGCAAATACAAGGATGAAAGAGTAAGTTAAATTACAGCACAAGGAAATTAACACTCAGGTCCACAATTTGGGATATTTTATAAAACAACTGATCTGGTTTCCATAATAAGTCAGCAGTATGAGGGTACAAAGGGAGGGAAACTCCTCTAGATGAAAATAACCTTAAGAGACATAAGTGTGTTAGGCCCTTGTTTAGATCCTGATTTAACAAACCAGCTTTAAAAAAGCATTTTGATATAATCAAGGAAATATGATAGTGAAAGACTTACTGTTAATCTTGTTAGATATGATAATAACATTGAGTTTTGTAAGAAAATGTCCATTTTTAAAACAAATTGGAACGTATGAGGCCTTTCTAAATCTAAATTAACCTCTTTTGTCATATTGGAGCAGTCTCATCTGGTTTTCAGCCCACAGTGCTACCCTGTCGTTTTCAAGGGAATGGCTGATGATCTTAAGAAGTCACTGCCACCCCAAGGTCTGTGTTTTACTGTTGTACCCCAAAGACATTGAAATTAGTCGATGATCGCAAATTCTTTATAGATGTGATATTACATAATGCATTGCTTGTTTGTTTATTTGTATTATGTCCATTCTTCTTCAGATATTTTCTTTAGCAGTCATGAAGCATTTTGATCTTCCATTTTACAGCTTTCTTGCTTCTTCCAAGATAAGGATGTGCCAAAGAGTTGGAAGCAAGAGAGTAGGTTCTTGATGGTCAATCCATAAGCTTTCCTGGAGACAGCTCTTACAGCTGTCTGCCTGTCTCATTATGCTTTGTCACCAGGTCTTAGATTTGTTCTCAGATCATTACCCAGTTATCGTTAAAGTTATCTGTAAATAACTCTGCTGTACACAATAACTATTGGTTTGGGAAGTGGCAATGTGGTGGTGGTGGTAGGAGCATTTTTACTTTCCATGTGGCTGCAAATTGGAGTCATAATACCTCACAAATTTTTTGTAAGAAATGAAATATAGGGCAAGTACTTAGCTTGAGTTTGCCTTATTTAGCATGCAATAGTAAATAGTAGCTGCTGTTTTTTGTTGTTGTTATTAAACTAATATCCTAGTTTTAAGTATTAACTTAATTCTGGGCAGACAGGTTATCTTTGGCATGACTTAGATTGACATTGATTGTGCCTATAGACTGGGATTTCTCAGCCTTGGCACTATAGACATGTTGGGCCAGATGATTCTCTGTCGTGGGGTGTTGTCCTGTGCATTGTAGGATGTTAAGCAGAACTCCGGCCATTACTTACTGAATGCCAGGAGTACCACCCACCTCCCAGTTGTCACAACCGAAAATGTTGCCAGACGTTGCCGAATGTCCCCTGGGGGGCAGAATCACCCTCAGTTGAGAATCACTGCTGTAGATCAAGAATGTGACTTCAAGGATGCAATCTTCTCTTGAGCACCTTGAGAATAAAACAAGGACAGCAATAGTTTTGCAAGTTTTATAGCTTTTTATCTGTATTTTCAGGAAGGACAAATGAGTTCCACTGTCTCTTTTCTAATTCAACCCATCTGATTATTATATTGGAAAATGATTAAATCGCCTTATAAAACAGACTCCTAAAGAATAATTGATTTCTCTAGTGCATGTGTAGCAGGCCTTGGCTTTTGCCTGTTCTGTCCCCTTGGAGCAATAGACCTATGCCCTCTATTGAAAGATTCCGTCTGGTTTTAGTTCTTGAACTTAGACAAGAAAAATTTTAATCCAGCTTTTGGTTCCACTAACCAGAGTATCTTGGAACTAGTCCACATACTTGGTATCCATTATGTCAGGGCCAAGCCCTGGACAACCTTTTAGAGATAACTTTCTTTCTTTTTCTGGCTCTTTGCCTTATTGACCAGTGTATAGTTTCCCTCACCTGCATTCACCTTCTCTGCAGGTATTGGTCTTGCTTGGAGCTCCATCCTACTTGCCCAGGGCCCTACTGCCCTTTAACCAGCCCCTTTTTGTGGGAGTTGGTCTTGTTCTTTTGATAACTGGAAAGGAAAAAAATATTTCCCTTTTTATGTTTATTTGCTTGTATTTACACTAAAAGAATTCTTCCTTATGGTTTTGACAGCTGGCTTTGTATAATCTGTAGCTCTCATTTTGTTATTTAGTAAATAAAATTTGATATTTTCTATTTGCAAGACACATGCTGCTAGAAGATCAAGAAGATGAATAGGACAGCAGTTTCTCTTCTCAAGGCTGTTCTTATCTGTTCGATAGGAGAAGTAAACTGCATGCACCAAAATAATTACAAAGGGAGGCTAGGAGTATAATAAGAGATATAAATAACTAGAACCGAAGGGCAGGTGTTATTTTGGTGTAGCTTAAGGAAGAACCTTTTTTTCTAACAATGAATGGAGGTAGTTTGGTGTAGTGGAAGGAAGCAAAGCTTTTGAATCAGACAGTCCTGGATAAATCTGTTTACTCAGATATTAGCTGTGTGATCTTAGCAAGTTACTTAACCTCTCTGAACCTCACCCGTGTGTGTGTGTTTTCATTTGTAAAAGTAGGTTAAATAATACCTTCTAGGACTGAATAAGATATTTAAAGCAACCAGTATAGTAACTAATGAAGAGGACGTATAAAGTAAATATAAATTCTTGCCATAGTTAAAGATGAAATAAAGATTTCATATCACCCAGAGAATCCACTTAGGCAAATCTTTCACAGGCAACATGACTTGGCTCAGATTATCTCAATTTAGACTCTGGACCCTTAGCTTTTTAGATTATGAAACTCAGGGCTTGTCAGAGCACTTAGATCAAATTCAAGAGACTGACTTACTAAATTTTAAGAGACTTGTATATGAACCAGAATGTTTATTTGCAATGAGGGCTATTCATTTTCATTATTTAGAATTTTCGTTTTTACTAAACAGGGCACACCTCCTTTATATGAGTAGGGAAACCAAGTTAGTAAGTGGGTGGTGGTTTGAAGAGGCTTTGGATCACAACAAATGGAAGCGATTAATCTCCACAAGAGTTTCACCTGCTAAGATGAAATATTCCTTCTTTGCGAAAATGAGGGAGAAGAGCCCTTCTCCCTAACAGAACATGTGTTTTCTAAATACATGTGAAATTTATATTCATCACACCCAAAGTTTCTCTTTCTTAACAGTTTGATGAATCCACACAGCTCTCTGGCTTTTACTTTTTAATATTCCATGTTGAACTTTCCTAATACTGTTTTAATTCAACCAGTGCATAATATTGTTGATTAGATTTAAGCTTCCTAAGGTATGAGCTCATTCCTGGTATGTTGCTTTGAGATTATACCTAAAGCTCCAAGTTTAGCTTATTCCTAAAACACATAAGACATGCATTAATGAAAAATTCTTTTGGGAGGAGGAGGTTCTTTCTACAGACACCTATCTCATTCCATCTCACTCATTATGTGTATGCTTTACTTGTTAACTTCCAGTTTTAGAAGATTCTGGTGGGTAAGGGGTGGGATAGTGCTTTGTAGAGGAAATAGTTCCCATTCTCCCATTCTAACCAGTTAATTTTCCCATGCTGCTGTAGTAATAAATGAAAGGTCTATTAAACAAGCAAACTTATGCTTTGAACTGAGAATTCTATCAGATAAACTTGTAAAGTATCTTTTAACTATTTTATTTTATGATTCTTAATCCTGCTTTTTATTTCCTTATTGCATTGCTTGGCTCTAGTGTCTAGATCCGTTATCTTCTCTCATATCGTATTATCTTTTTTACTTATTTCAAATCTCACATGTCTAGTCAGTTTATCTTTTGCTGAAGTGTTTACTACAGCATCAGTCGTGCCTTTCTTGCAATTCTATAATGTTGTTATCTAAAAAAATCTTGAAGAGATCTTATTAACATGAACAGTGTTCCTTTGAGAATAAATTGTAAACATTCTTTGAATCCTGCTTCTACTTAGTATAATTTTCGCATTTGGGAGAATTAATGTTTTTTCAAAGTTCTATTTCATACATATGGAAAGCTTTTTAATGGCCCAGATTTAATTTACTTATTTTTATGTAATTACCTTATCTTTGTAGTTATTAATGAAAATACTCATTTTCAAACAATGATTTTATTAGTATTTAATGAAATTTGATCAAAGGATGCTCACTTAACTGTTGTTCATTCCACTGTCTTGCCCAAACTCCTTCCAATTATTTTTTTACTATTTGTCAAGTAATACAGAGCATCCTATTATTATTTTAATTAGCATCTTTTGAAATCCATAAATTGACTGCATTGGCCAGTGTTACATCCTGTGTTCTTAACCACTCTGTGTATTATCAGAGGCCCAGGAGAAGTAGGGATAAAGCAGCCATACATTTTTTTATATGAGACATGTTCTTAGACTACTCTCTGGTTGCAGGATATTGTTCTGTAACCCCTGTATACCTGTGAATGCTACCACGAAATGCTTTCAGTGGCTGGGGTTAACAGGAGACTCAGAAGGCATTCTCTCCCTGAATACCTCTATGTAAATTCCCCCATGCCTCTTTATGCCTGAGTACTAAACATGGTAAATCTTTGCCTCTCAGTTCCTTAGTCCAGACCCTTCCCTTACATCACCTATGAAAGGCAGACTTTAAGATGGCCCCCGTGATTCTCACCTCCTGATATGTACACTTTGTTGACTCACTTGTGAAGAACAGACACAACAGAAGTAGTGAGGTGTCAGTTTTAAGATTAGGTTATGAAAATCTGTGGCTTCCATCTTGAGTTTTGTCTCACTTTATCTTGGCTCACTCACTCTGGGGGAAGCCAGCTGCCATGAGGCAGTCTTTGGAGAGGCCTGTGTGAGTGAGCTTAGAAGCAGATCCTCCGAGGCCTGCCACAAGCAGACGCATGAGCATGGAAGCAGGTCCTTTACTGGTTGAGCTTTGAGCTGACTGCAGCTCTGGTACAGCAAGTAGCCTCTTGAAAGACCCTGAGCCAAAACTACCTATTTAAGCCCTCCCTGATTCCTGACACACAGAAACTGTGAGATAATATGTTGTTTTTAAGTTTGGGGGTAATTTGTTGTCAGCAGTAGATATCTAATAACACTGCCCTAGGTTCCTCTTGCCTGGTGTGCTTCAGCTGAAACCTTCTAGTCTTCCAAGTCCCTGCTTTTTCTTTAGGACACAACTCAGTCCAAGATTATATAGTTTTCGTCTTGAATTCAACCAAGGGCCAACTAATGAATCTCTCTGGACCCCAGCCCCTTCATGTACAGAATGTAGAGATTGCTTGGGACAAGTGATTTCCAGGTCCCTTTAAACTCTAAAGTTCTGTGCTACCATATTTCCCCAGTCCCTTTCTTCAGTTTCATTAAAAGAATGAATATGAGAAATAATAGTTAGAATCAACCAAACTTTATTCACACTGGGCATGTTGGTTTCCAGGTTGACCCTGGGGGAAAGGCAACAAGCAGATTGGACTGATGGGGGCTAGGCCTGGAGGTGGCAGAACTGCATTTGTCTTGCTGAATTTTCAACATCCTTGACTTCTAGAATTTCCCCTTCTCCTTCGTTCTTAATTGCCACTTCACTCTGGCCATACTGATCTCAGCCAGTTAGGGCAGCCCCAGGAAAATGAGAGGCAGAAGCATAATGGTGAGGAGCCCAGAGAAGTCCAGACTGAGGGCAGCAGAAAAGTCAGTATGCGAGATAGCTGACTTCTCAATCCAGGATTTGTAGAAGCTGATATTTGTATATACTCCAGGCTTATTGGTTTGGATGCAGTTGGATCCCCAGCTCACCACTCCTGCCAGGACCCAGAAATCCTCCACTTGGCATGTCAGGGGATCTCCTCTACTGCCCTAGTGGGGAGAGGAAAGATGGCTAGGCTTCTCACAGGATAAAGGAAAGACTGTCCAATAGTTTAGCCAAGAATTGTGGAGGCGGGGCCTGTCCTGCACTCCTGGGTTTACCCAGGGACTCTGAAGGTCTGAAACTTGAGAAGCACATTGGGGAAGGGAAGGGCTCTGAAAGGTACCTATAGGATGGATCCTTACTATACACTGATCCATCTTCCCTGCTGGGAGCTTGGAGCAGATCATGGCTTCACTGATGACGGACTTGACTCCACGCAGCAAGCTTTCTTTTTGATAGTAGTCACTGCATGTCTGGGGATCAACGAGTAGCACTTTTAGCTCCTTCAATATGTAAGATGGCTTCCTATCTGTAAGGTCAAAAAGGGTCAAAGCTGTCTTAAAAATTAGGAAACAACTTACAGCTATGGATACAGATTTCAGGCCTCTAATTTTCTAGGATAACTCTGATTCAAAATATTCTACCCCATATTAGATAGCATTCCAGTTTCTGATTTGAGAAGTTTGAATGCTGAGTTCTCTGGGACTGAACAAGGCTGAAGGCAGTTACTCCTGGTTAGATAACACAAATAACAGAAGCTAATTCAGGAAAGCCCAAAATAATGAATGATACAAAATTAAGTTGTTTAGCTTCGGAATATATTTTTATATTCCATAGAATATAAAGAGGTAATCTACTATACTGAGAAGAATCAAGACTGGTTATACAGAAATGAAGCTCTCTTCTCCTAGTCTGACTCAGGACCTGCTGAGCAGTCTTACTTTCCTGAACACATTTTCATGCTTGTCCGCCCTGCCCACCTGCCCAGACACACTCTATCCAGGAGAGAGAATGATGTTACTTCTCAAACTGAGAACTATCCTGTTTCTAAGTTCATTCCCCTGTCCTTTTCACTTTTAAGATCTTGCCAGTATGGCTAAACAAGAGCAAAAACATGTAAATAGGCAAAGAGATTACAGAAGAAGAAATATGAAGAAGGCAAAGGAAAGGTACAGGGTCAAGGAGAATTTGAAGTCTGCAGTACCTCAGATTAATTGCCTGGAGAATGCAGTATATCTGGTGCTAAGGGTTAGAGAGTAGGGGGAGAGAATGTCAGTTGAGGAAACAGAGGTCAGAAAATCTACTTATCCTCACTTTGGTATGTCCCAGAATAGCCCCATCCAGTCACCCAGCAGGAGGTTGAGTTCTTCAGCTGGACTGCCAATGCGGGAAGGCAGATGGGCAGGACAGCAGGGCTAAAAGAAACTGGGTAAGCCAGTTCTGCCACAGCAATGGCGGTAGATGTGTTTCCCTGGAAGTCAGGGTGGGGAATAATCCTGGACACAGGTATTATTGTTGTTTTGGAGTCTGGACCACCAAAGACCTGAAGCGATCCCACCAGTACAGTGTATTTTCTGGTGTCCTTAGACCTGAGAAGAGAAGTAGAACAGGTAATATGGATTTCTTGTGACTGCTGTGGAGTGTCACAGCAGAGCCCATAGTTCTGGAGGTTGCATTCTTCTCTGTAGTTATTCCCAAGCATTGTTTCTTCAATAAGTGTTGAGCATCTCTGAGAATATAAGACTTAGCCGTGATCTGGTCCTCATAAGGCTTTGGTCTTAAGGATTATGTGCACGTGCACGTACGTGAGTGTGTGTGTGTGTGTGTGTGTGTGTGTGTGTGTGTGTGTGAGAGAGAGAGACAGACAGACAGACAGATAGACACACAGTCACACAGAGAAAGACATAGGGAGTGAGAAGAGAGATAAGCAAAAAAAAATTATAGAATTTTAAATTATAATAACTATTATAAAGAAACTGAACAGGATTTTAAGTTAGAGAGTATAGTATGAAAAGAGTTT
Organism: Pteropus vampyrus; assembly: GCF_000151845.1. Taxonomy (NCBI): domain Eukaryota; kingdom Metazoa; phylum Chordata; class Mammalia; order Chiroptera; family Pteropodidae; genus Pteropus; species Pteropus vampyrus. Next base: position 3,487,360 of record NW_011888828.1, read on the forward strand.
TTGGACTGAGTGATAAAGGAAGGTCTTGTTGAAGAGGTAACTTTTCAACTGAGTCCCAAAAAGTAGTAGTCAGCCATGAGAAGATCTATAAGAAAAAGCATTCCAGACAGCGAGAATAGAGTATGCAAAGGCCCTGAGGCTTAGAAAGAGTGTGGCAGTTTTTAGGAATTGAAATAAACCTGGAATAGAATGGGATGAAGTTGAGGAAATGAGCAGATCTGGCAGTTTATGGCTTGTAGGCCACAGGGAGGCACCTGGGTTTTATTCTCAGTGCCTGGGCAGCTACTGGAGTTGTCGAAGGAGGAAGTGGCATAATCTCACCTCTGACTTTTTAAAAATCTCTTTGTTGTGTGTACAAAGGCAATAAAACCTGTTATACTATTGCAGTGGTCTGGGACAACTATGCTAGAGTGAAAGTATATTTTGGAAATAGAACTGACAGAATTAATGTATGTGGTAAATATGGAATGTGAGGGAAAGTGAGGCTTCATATTTCTAGCTTGAGCAGCTGGTTATATTGTTGAACGAGATGGGAAGACAGAGAAAGAGAAAGAAATAGATTTGGAGATATTTGGTGGTGGTGAAATTGTAGTTCAGTTTTGATCACGTTACGTTTGAGATACCAGTGAGATATCGAAATGGAAATGAATCAGAACTATAATTTGGGACCAGTGAAGTAAATAAGGGTGTTATCAGTAAATATATAACATTTTAAACCATGGGAATGGATGAGGTCACCTAGGAAGAGTAAAGAGGGCTTGGGGCTGTACATCAGAGTGTTGTGAAGATGTGGGCATGCTGTAAAGGGAGCAGCCCTCCCTGGGAAATGTCTCCTCAGGTAGAGTACTTAAGTGGGGTGGGAGTAGGGGTGTGTGACTGTTTTTAGGTACTCATTTCAAACAAGATGATTGTCTAATAAGAAGCCGGAAGTCTAAGTGTAGTTGCGTTGAATGAGAGCTAGGGTAGGACACATTCAGGTAGAGCAAGATAAACTCCCTTCTGCCCTTAGCTCAGGAGTTCTGGTCACCAGAGTTCCCTAATGAGTCTTCCTGAAGGAAGGCCAGCACTCACCGGAAGCAGCTTGCCATTGTCAACACCCACTGTGCCGAAATGAGGGTGGCTGCACAGATATGGAACAGACCCTGGCGGATGCTGACCTGCCAGGGCCACTGCCCCACGTTGGCCTCCCTGCCTGAGGCAATGCTGGATGAGACTGCAGGCCGCCCACAGACTGCCAATAAAGAGGAGAAAAACATAGGAGACCCACCCCAGAATCCTGCCCCTCTGCCCCCACCGCTCCCTGCTCATTTCTCAAACTTGAGTCCTCTCTCCTCGGTCCACCAGGCATGCTGCCTCTGGCTGGGGTGCCTTACTTGACTTTAAGAGATTCTCTCGTTCCTCTTCATCTGTGCCTAGGGAGAGAAAAGGGGGAAGGTGGGAGACACCCATGATGAATCCCTGTTGCTGTGGGAGGCCTACACCCCATGCCCTGTGCTGCCTTTCCTGGGCTGGAGCCCCTACCCATGCCTAGGAGTCTCCTCAGGGGCTCACCTGAGATCCCCAGCACAAGACACAGCAGGAAGGCACAACCAGCAGGGCCCATGTCTCCTCAGAATTGGCACTTTCTGCTCCCTGGACTCAGGCGTCCAGGGCAAGGCCAGCTGGGGAGCAGCCAGAGAAGGAGATCAGGACCAGCTTCTCCTAGATGAATTCCTTTGCTTCGCTCCTTCCTCTCCTTTGGTCTTTACCCTGGCCAGACACTGAAGGGATCAGACTTCAGAGGTGCAGCTGTAGGATCCAGGGGGAGGAGCTAGGGTCTGGGGCGCCCCCTGCTGTGTAGGAAGAACAGGGTGTCTGGGGTTCCTGCCTGCTGCTGGAGAAGGGGCAGTGGGAAGAGGGTAGGTGGGGTGTGGGCACTGGAAGGAGCAGGGCCCACTCAGTGCACAGTGACCCTGGTGTGGGGTGACACCAGACTCACAGACCTCCCTTCGCCCAGGGACCTGTCCTAGTTGCTTCCATTTAATCCCCCTTTGATCAATGGTGAACCAACCTGGGGCAGATCCCTGAGCTTGGATCACAAAAGGGCTGTGCAGAGTGGTTGCTCAAGTTCTCGACCTCTAGAATGGTTACAGGACTGACAATAAAAATAAAAAAGGAGAAATAAGCCACTCGGTTGACTAACCATATTTTCTGCTTTCTCTCTTTCCCTTTTCTGCTTCAATCTCTACCTGTTATAATTTGTTCATTGCCTCCCTAAATCAGCAAGTATTTATTAGGTCTTTATCGTGTATAAGGTATTGTGCTAAATGTGGAGCAGGATCTATAGAGGAGCATGAATCATGGGGCTGCCTGCCTTCCAGGGGTTGACAGTCTAGTTGCCTCCATGAGAGCCTTTCTCAGCTTTGTTTGGTTATGGGCTACAGGAAGGCCTATAGGAAGGACAATTCCAGAGCCAAATAAAAGTACCAAAGATCTCAAGATATCAAATCTTGCCTCCCCTTAATTTCAAGGGATAGGGTCTCAGTAGAAAGCAAAAATAGTTTTAGCCACAATGCCCAAAAGATAGAGTTTATAGGATACTAATGTGAATAATTAATAATATAGACAATTACAACTCTAGAGAAAAGGACAGTTTAAAATCTGTTATAATTCAAGTCGTCTTTTGGTTTACAAGGAGAATAAACTTTGTCTAGAAATGTGAAGTTGATTCTAATAGTTTAATGTGATTAGTTACGGAAGCTTGATAACATTTTCATCCACACAGTAGCTCTGTGAGGGAAGCATGTTTTCATTCCCATTTTATAGATGAGGAAACTGAGGACCTTGGAGGTTAAACGTCTTAACTAGTTTTATTATACTGTGTACTAGCAAAGCTGGGAGTTGCTTCTACTTCCTAGTCTAGTAATTAGATTCAAATCTAGATCTCCAGATTTATTGTCTAGTAATCTTTCCCTCTGTGCAGCCTCCCAAGTTCAGAAGACATAATTCATTTATTCAGTGCCCATGCAAGGCACTGTCCTAGAATAGAGGAGTGACAACATAGAAAAAGCCCTGTCCTCATGGAGCTTGTATCATAGTTTCAGGGTAGATCATGACATGTGCTTTGGAGAAAAATAAAACAGGATAGGGGTGCTTGGGTGGCGCATAACTTTTGATAGGGTAGTCAGGGAAGGCATCACTGAGGTGACTTCTGAGTGGGTATTCGAAGAGAGAGAGGCAGTGAGCCAGATGATTAACTGAGGGAAGAGGGGTTGGAGCATGGAGAATAGCAGTACAAAGCCCTGAGGCAGGGATTGTTTGGGACATTTGAGAAACACTGAAGCTAGAGCAGAGTGAATAAGAGGCTCCAGTGAAATGAAATGAACTTAGACAAAGAACGGGAGCCAGACCATGTAGCTCCTTGTAGGTAATTATAATGGCTTTGATTTTTATTCTTAGTAGAATGGGAAGATTTTGGTCTGACTTAAAGTTTTAAATGGATCACACTGGCTACTGGATTGAGAATGGTCAAGGGTAAAAGGTCAGAAAACTATTGCAGTAATTTTGGCAGGAGGTGATAGCGGCTTTGGACCAGGGCTGTGAAGTCAGAAATGATGAGAAGTGACAGATTCTGGTTGTATTTTGAAGGTAGAGCCAGTAGGATTTGCTGATAGGTTAGATGTGGGTATGAGAGAGAGAGTGGAATCAGTAAGACTCTAAGGTTTTTGGCTCAAGCCACTGGAAGTATGGAATTACCATTTGCTGAGATGGGGCACACTGTACAAGGAGGAGGATTTTTTTTTTCTTTTGGAGGGGGGTTGATGAGAAATTCATTTATAGCCACGTTAAATTTAAGATGCTTGATAGATGTCTAACTGGAGATGTCCAGTAGGCAGCTGAATATGTGAACCTGGAATCAGGAGATTGCCACAAACTGAAGGGCAAGATTAGGATGTCACTAGCATACCGTAGTATTTAAAGCCTCAAGATGAGATAAGGTCACCTAGAGTGTGAGTATAAACAAAGCCCACTATGAGTTTTAAGGATTGACCATACCAAAGCTGAGATGAGGTAAACAAGAACCAATGAGAGATTGAGAGAGTAAGCAGTGAGGTAGGCAGGGAACTGATAGGACTATTCTGGAGGCCAAGTAGAGAAAGTGTTTCAAGGAAGCAAAAGCGATTAAAAAATGATTGGTTGCCAAATGCTGCAGAAAATGAAGAAATGACCATTGGATTTAACATCATGGAGTGGATTCAAGAGAAAGAGGGGAGTAATTGGAGACAGCAAATATAGGCAGTTTTTCAAAGTAGTGTTGCTGTTAAGGGAAGTTGAGAAATAGCTGGCAGAAGATCTGGGTGGTGCAGGGTTCTTTTGTTCTTGTTTTAAGCTGGGAGAAATTACATCATGTTTGTGTGCTGATGGAATTATCCAGTAAGGAGGGAGAAATTGATACAGGAGAGAAAGCCGGAGAATTGCTGCAGTGGTACCCTGGAGCAGGCAGAAGGGGACTAAACCTAACTCATTAGTTGGGGAGTGAGGACGTTGAGATTGGAACACACACAAGTCTTTCTTACAACAGGAGCAAAAGCAAGTATGTGGACACAGATGCCAGTTGGTAGCAGATGTAGTGGTAGAAATTCTCTGCTGATTTTCCATTTCTTCAGAGAAATAGAAATCATTGGCCGAGAGTGGGGATGGAAAGGAAAGTGTTGAGGACTTAAGAAGAAGTGAACTAGTCGTGTATGTGTGGGAGATGAATGGACCAGAGAAATAACTGTGTCTGCTGGGCAACAGAAAGTGTCCACTTGAATTGGACACTTGGTTGTGTGTTTATAAGCAGTATTCGGCAGCCTGGGTGGAGGCATAGAGAGGGCAGAGGGTTGGCTATAACCAGCTTAAGATTTTCTGAAGTGGGTATGATGAAGTGGGAGGGGGCAAGGGAACAATTATAATAATAATCATGAATTTAAGCTGGAAAGGAGAGAAACAAGGAATAAGGGGGCTCTAGGGAGTAAAGCAAGGCAAAAATCAGTGGATTATGAATCCTAATGGAGTTGAAAATGATTTGGAATTGGTATTCTTGCTATCAGGAGTACAAGAAAGATAATAAATGTGCTGGGAAGGTGAGATGCTTAAAATTGAGATCATGGAGAGGGTGCGGTTATTGGTGATAGCAAGGCCAGGGAAGACCATGGAAGTAATATCTGAAGTCGGATGAAAGATCATTTATTTAATCTTGAAGGCAGGTTATGGTAAAAAGGCAGTGGATATTGGGGAGGCTCATCTGGATCATGTAGAGGTCTGTGGCTTGCCTTGCTTTCACTGCCCCCCTCCCACTCAGGCCCTTCTTCCCGGAATCCTTCAGAGTGAGGATCTGAACACCAAGAACCCAGGCTGGAGAGCCACTGAAGCTTGAGGCTGGAATGCATCCATCAGTCAGCAGTCTTTGTTGACTGATTTTCAGCTGGCAATTGATCTAACCAATCTGCTGTTTTTCTCAGCCACAGTTTTCTGTTTAGTTCATAAAATCATCATGGGAGACTTTGTGTTAGGTCTAGTGTGCATATGACCAGAGCAGAACGCTCTTTCTGCCAGGCAGACAGATGGAAAAAAAACTAGAGCTAATAGTTATTATTAAAATATTAATAGGCCTGGTTCCCTCTTCTGCTGTTGTTTGCTAGGTGTAGTTTATAGTTGTTTTTTTCTTTGCAGTTATTAAAAAAAATTTAAACAGAGAAATGTGTGAAGAAAAATAGAAGTTTCTTCCCTCATGCGCTGGAGTTCTAGCACCTACTGTGTTGTTTTTTGGGGCATCATTCCAGACCACTCCCTGTCTTTCCCTCTCTCCCAATACTATATATTTGCTTGGGGTCTAGATACAGATATTTGTGTGTGTATACATATATATGTATATCACAGAAAAAGTAGAAGTATTCTATATGCAAGTTAAATTTTTCTACTCCAAGAGTCCTCCCATGCCAGTGTATACCAACCTGATCTTTTCTTTAGAACAGCTGTATAAAAGTACATAGTACAGAAGTGTAGCATAACCTTAAAATCATGTCCATGTTGATGGATGCTTAGTTTTTATTTTTTGCTATTACAGAGTATGCTGTAGAAGATGCTAAAGAATATAGATATTCTTTATCATTCTTCTTGTGTACTCGTGTAATTGCTTTGTCATAAATTGCTCCAACATGGAGTTACTAAAGAAAAGAACTAGTGTTTTAAAGTCTGATCTCTGTTGCCAAATAATCCTCCACAAAAGTAGTACCAATATATAGAGATTGAAAACATCCCTCTTCCCGCCTTCTTGTTCATACTGGTTACTTATCTTTCTACCCCCTCCACTTTAGCCACTCTGATAGGACGATTAGGAGAAAACGTTTTAAACAAACAATACTGCACTAATTTGGGGGACTAACTGAAAATGGGGAATGAGAAAAATAGGAAGATATTTCATTGTTATTTCTTATATGCAGATTCATGCTTCTCCAGATTCTAAGATTTAGCTAAAACAAAGAGATCCTTAATTAATTCCTGAGTTAAAGAGGAAGGTGATTAGGGCTGGAGAGTAATGGAAGTCATCAGAATAAAAGGACAGACTTGATTTCTCTTTTTCTGTTTCTGAAAATGTTTCCAAATCTATTTTTTACAACAGGTTTGCAAAGATTTAAAGTTTTCTAATAAACTCTTAAAGGTATTGATTTCAGATTTATGTTAGTAATAGGTTTTCAGATCTTTAAACTGACCTTTTTTGGAAGGAGAGACCTGCAATAGTACATATTTAAAATAGTATAGATTTAGTACGGCTTTTTTATTTTGTCATCCTTATTCTGTGTAGACTCTTACCCTTATGATTTCCCTCCAGTTAAAAGTCATATTTATTATTGATGACCTGATACTTTCTAATAATTTTTTTCAGAGAAACATTTGAAAACAATTCTTAGGTATGAAACTAGAAGAGCTAAGTAAAATTCCTTTTCTTTTATTTAACTAAGGAAATAGTTGTAAGTTTTGTGGACACAATGAGTATATACCTAGAACAGAGAGTATATGCAGACTTTGAGTGTGTGTGTGTGTGTGTGTGTGTGTGTTTTGGATTCCTTTATTGTGACTTCATACTTGTCAACACAAGACTTACATACCCTTAAGTGCTTTATAGTTAGGCTTTCATGTAAGTACGCATCTGTTTAAAACTCAAAACAGTCTTGTAAACGGTCTTGTAATACGTTCTTAGATGTTTCTGAGGCTCACTTTATGTCTTTGAGGAAAAGATGACAGGAAAGTAACAGATGGCCAACAAGGATATTAAATTGACAAAGAAGCAACTTAATTTAGTAACTTTAGTTCTTGAATGAAAAAAATGTATTGGTATAAATTCACTTTAAGAAAATCTTGGAGTATGTTTCCACTGAAGTCTTTTATTTGCATTTTATTTTGTTTTATTTTGTTTGCAAGGGGGCTGCTGGGCAGGGAGGAGGGGGAGGAAGAGGGAAGAGGGATTTGAACCCACATTTGTAGTTCCAAAGTCAATGCCCTTTCCACTTTTCCAAGTCTGGTTTTTTTTGTTGACCTTTATCATTGGAAGAAAATTTTGATGCTCAAAGCAATTTTTTCTAATGTTAGATCTAATTATGCTGCTGAATGGAATATGCATGTTTAAACATGTAAAAATATTTTCTTGTTAAATTAAATTTATTCTTTTACTTAATGGTCCCCATTGTATGGGGAGAACTTTGAAGCAAGGATCAAAAATCAAATGACACTAATGCTTCCTAATAAAGGGAATTTCTCTTCAACTCTAATTAAAAATATATTGGCTGGACTTCTAGTCAGCTGGGCTTAATCCTCAGCACTAAATTCCCAAATATTATCAGTAAAACACTTTGTCCAGTTCAGAAATAGCTAGACTTTTTCCAGGCTTTCATTAGAAAATTTTAAAAAGAAATTAAGAAAAAGAAAATCTTTTAAAAGTACCTTATATAAAGAAAATATGGTTGACATGAAGTAAAGAAAAATGGTAATTTCTGTTATGTCTGGAGGCAGGATGGTTATTGTGATCATATTTTAGTATTTGCTTCCTATTGCTTGCTGCCAATGGAGCTATTAAGAATACATGTTTATGGTAATGTCAGTACTGAACACAAGAAAATGAGAGCACAGAAAACTGTTTGTTTTTTCCATAAGTACCAGGTAGCTTTAATGAGCTATAAGAAAATTATACCACTTGCGCATAGCACCACATTAATTTCTTAGAAGTAAATAATTTTTGATATAATGTAGTCACGTTATATGCAATATATTAAAGATTTGACCCTACTATTTTATTTAATCCATATTAAATGAATGCATCTATTCATATGCATTAAGGGTACGAAGTTGTACTATTAGAACAGTGGAGATGCTGGAGATAGTAGCCGGGATTGATTCCACACAGGCATAAGGGATCTTTTTAGGGTGATGGTAATGTTCTAAAATGATGGTGATGATGATTACACAACTCTGTAAATTTACTAAAAATTATTGAATTGTACATTGCAAACGGGTGAATTTTATGGCATGTAAATTATACCTCAAAAAAGCTGCTAAAATTCTTTTAAATGAAATGGAAAATATGTGACCAGAGGTGACCCCAGAAGACATAAAAAATCTAAAAGAACATTTATTATAGATGAAATAGAGTTGTTAAAGAGCTATTCTCCCTTCCCTCTCTTGGTTTATAAGGATATTCTGCCATGCCTTTAAGAAACAAACCATCCCAGTGTTAAACTGTCTCAGAACATAGAAAATGAAGGAAAGTTTCCAAATTCCTTTTTATGAAGGGAAAATAACGATATTGAAACAAGGATAATATATTTCTCCTAAAAGAAAACCAGAGATTAATTTTGCTTGTGAATATTGAAACAAAAATCCTTGAAAGAAAAATTATAAAGTAGAATCAAGTATCACATTCAAAAAAGTAACATACGAAGCAGCTACATACAAAAAATGTCTTGTGCTGAGCAATTTGGGCTCTGGAGCTAACTGGTGTGGAATCCTAGTGCCATCGCTTTCTAGCTCCGTGACTTTAGCAAAGTAACTGAACTTTCTTTTCTCATCAGTAGAATGGAACCAATAATAAGAGAATGTATTCATAGAGCTCTTCTGAAGGCCAAGTAGAGCACTTGGGTAAGTGCCTGACACTCAATAATATGTTAAATATGATAATAACTATATAGTTCATAAAAATTATAAATGAGTCAAAATTTATCATTCCTCTATTATTGACCATTTGGATTTTGCTGTTGTAAAGAGCAGTGCAATACATATCTTCATATGACTTAATTTCTGCCAGTAGGCAACATAACATGAACACCTAAAACATGAGTTAAGAACTTCATGTTGTCTGACATCCTTACCAGAGGGTGGCTTTACTTCTGTGTTTATCTTGAAGATCTATGACATCAGCTTATACAGTTTGACTCCCACATCTTAATGGTATTTATGGAGGGAAATAGAAAGCAAGGGACATTTCTTTTTCCCTTTTATAGTATAAAGGCTTACATTCTTATTTGCTTTTTATTGTGCTTTTTATTTGATCATCACAGAGTACTCTCTCAACTTAGATATTAAATGATTTTTCCTATAAAAATTTGGACACCGATTACTTATGAAGTATACAAATTCTTGATTGCAGTTTTATTTCCTCTTAGTTGATTAGCATCATAAAAAATGAGAGATAACCAGTGAGAAATCTTTCCTCTTTACAATGTTCTGGGGAAATGGAAGAGAATTTTGGAGATATTCTGTCATCTCTAAATCTTTATACCGTTTATCTTATAGTCAGAATTACTCCTTTGAAATTATCACTGTGTCTGTAAACCTGGAATTACTGGGACATTTCTTCTGCTTACGCTGTTTTCCCCCTTGATTCCCACAGCTTAGTTAGTTGTACTATCAATGCCAAATATCTGTTCAGCTTCTTATCTATACCTGGGAGACTTTCTTACAGCTTTTTTTGAAAGATTGTATCTTTTTTTTTTTTTTAATTTCTCATGTATCATATTTAGAGGTTGAGTATTTTACATCCTTAGTTAAATGTAACTCCGTTTTTTTAATCGAAGCCCTCATACCACTGGCTTTATGTCTTAGAATATTCTCTCATTAATTTCCCAATCAGCTGTCACCCAAAGGTATGAAGAACCATATAAAATTATATAAAACCTATCCTTCTAAATACACCTTCTCCTTTCTATTCCATTGCAGTTTTTCCTCTTAACAAGCAAAACTCTGACTTGTTAATAGAAATGTGATGTTTTTACTTTCTTTCAGAATTGATTTTAAAAGACACACCAGGAATGTACTGTTGTGAAAAGCCACCTTGAGCATGGGACTGAAGTTAGACCGAGCTGCGTTCCAGTCCCATATCTGCCCTTTGCTGGTGTTGTGTCCCTGGTCAGGTTACTTACCCTCTGGGAACTTCAGTTTCCATCTTTTAAAGAGGGAATAATTGCAGGGCTGCGAGGGTCATAGTTGACACACATGGCACACAAAATGAAAGTCAGTAAATACAGCTCTGATTTTTTATTACCATTACTTTTCATTTTGGCATAGATCTGGTTGGCCAAGCTAATATGTGAAATTCATAAATATTTTTCTTAACCAGAGATCCACTTCTAGAATGTTAATTGGAAATCTGAACTTTTAAAATTTGAATATCAGTACCAAATTAAATATATTTATTTCAGAGTTCCAATTAATGTAGTCTTATACTTACATAAATATAAAAATGAAAACCTCAGCCATTCACTCAGTTAATCAGGGCTATGATTCTTAGCAACTTTTTTTGGTAAAAGCTTTATTAGATATAATTTACATATCACACAATTCACCCATTTAAAGTATGCAATTCAGTGGATTTTTGTGTGTTCACAGAGTTGTGCAACCATCAGCATAATCAATTTTGGACCATTTTCATCACCCTAAGAAGAAACCCTGAACCTTTTAACCCCCACCCCTCATCCTTCCCCAGCCCCAGGCAAGTACTAATCTACTTTATATCTTTCTATAGATTTGCCTGTTGTGGACATTCCACACAAAATGGAATCGTTCAATATGTGGTCTCTTTGTTACTGTTTTTTTTGTTGTTTTTTTTGTTTTTTCACTTACATAACGTTTTTATGGTTCACCCATGGGTAGCATGTATCAGTACCCCATACCTTTTCATTGCTGAGTAATATTCCATTGTATGACCATACCACATTCTGTTTATTCATTAAGGAGTTGACAAATTTTTGTGTTGCTTCTACTTTTTGGCTATTATGAATAATGCTGTTATGAACATTTGTGTACATGTTTTTGTGTGGGGATATATTATTTATCTTGGGTGTGTGTAATTTCTCGAATGGAATTTCTGGGTCATATGGCATCTTTTTATATTTAACCTTTTGAGGAACTGTTGGATTGTTTTCCAAAATGGCAGCATCATTTTACATTTCCACCAGTAGTGTTCGAGGGTTCTATTTTCTCCACATACTTTCCCTTACTTGTTATTATCTGCCTTTTTGATTATAGTCTTTCAAGTGAATGTCAAATGATATTTCATTGTGAATTCTTAGTGACTTCTTAAAGTTGAGTATATAGAAGTCATATTCCTCATGCTTTGGTAATATCTGGTCAGTGGTGAGAGTGATTTATAAGATAAGCCTCATATCGCAGAATCTTCTACCTATTGAATTACTAGCAAACACAACTTTCATAGGCATTTTCCCTTATTCCCATGATCTCTGTTTCATTTTCTCTTGATTTTCTGTTTTCTTTTTCCAGCAGTTCTCTTGGGCTTATCAGGTCTCTGCCAGCAACCCCTCTCTATTGATACTACCGCAGAGTGGACAGATCCGTAACAACTTTCCTTTTCGTTTCTCCTTTGTCCATCCCTCTTCTTGAGAGATTGTCTTCTAACAGATTTTTAGAGTATATTTCTAAAATAAATCTCCTTCTGGGCATTTATATACTAAGTTCTTAAGGCAGATTATTTCTTGTTCATATCATTTCATCTGTCATTTCTTTGAGCAGCTCGTCCCCTTTTCATCTCTATTCTCTTCTCCTGAAATGCTAAATTTATGAGGGATGTGGACCTCCTGAGTCTATCTCTCTTGCTCTTTTAGTTTTTATATCATTCGTCCTTTTATGTTCTTTAAAATTCTGTCAACTTATCTTTTAGATTACAAACTCAGTTTTCAGCTGTGTTTATTTTTCAGCCTATCTGCTTAATCTTTTGTATAAAAAATCATATATTTAATTTCCAAGAACTGTTTTTTTGTTCTCAAGTTGCTCCTTTTTCATGGCAGACCTCTCTTATAGATGTAATGGATGTTTTCATTTATAAGGATATCAGTGAGAATATCTTAAATATTCTTTTCTAGTACCTAAATTCTCTTACTCTTTGATCCAGAACTGGTTGTACATTTTGGTCTTTCTCTTTTATGCTGTTAATTTTCCTTAGATGTTTGTTTATCATTGGTTGTAGGTACATGTTTATAAACAAAAGACTAAATTGACCGATGTGGGTTTTTCCTCCAAAAATGTCTCCCTCTGATGATATAACTGACTGTATCAGTGGGTGTATTAATGGAGCATACCAATAGGTGGGCTTTTCTGTAAGGGAGGAGGAAAACAAACTCTGCGTTTTGGGTAGGTGGGGGTTAGGGTTGTTATGGTTCTGTTTAGATTTTTATTTTATTGTTATTTTACATTTAGAAGGAGGGGAGATAAATGTAACTACTTATTCAGCCATCTTGAATGAGTCAAGTAAACATTTCCATGTGATTTTTCACTTGGTAGCCGCAAGCTTAATATATCCTAATTGTAATATATTCCCACCCCATTCTCTCATCTTGCTTCCTCATCTTGCTTTGTTCTTAACATCAGTTAATGGTAGTCTGTACCATGTACCATGTCACTGTCCATTCCTAATCCTGTTTCTGTTCAACCCTCTCACTTCATTTCCTTAATCTTTTCTTACGTCAAGCTTTTTTAAAATTCCGGTATATACTATTGTTAGTGGTCTCTCTGCTTTCATTTTCCCTCCACCCCCTCCACCAAGCTACCCGTTATTGCTTACGGAAAAGTACAAGTGCTACTAAGGCATAACATTCACAAATTGCTCCAAATGATCCTGAGTTCATTTTGTAATATCATCTCCCAATATATTTTTCTTATATTCTGAGTTCTAACTACAACTGGATTACTCAACACATTCCCTCAGTTCTTTGCACCTTCACACTTTTGTATAGTATATGGTTATAAACTTAAGATGCCCTTCATCCCATATTTACTTCTCAGATTTGTCAGCCTGAAGTTATGCTCAAATCAAATGCTCTCTACCCTGGGATGGCTTTGAAGACTTCTTAGCCAAAACTAAATCTTCCCTTATAATCCTATATTTCTATATCTCTTGGACATTCATTTATTTAACATTCACCATTTGATTATTCACTAGCACCCTGTAAGTCCAAGTAATTTGCGTGCCAGCTGATGCAGGAATTTTTATTCCTGGTGCAAGGCAAGCACACCAGTTCAAGTGACTGATAAAACTGTAGTTAAAGTTGAAAATGCAGTTAACTAATGCGATAAAGATAGGCACAGGAAGTACATGGATTTTGATGGACTTGTTATTTGAGAAAGGCCTGGTAATTTGTGCAAATATTTTTGTTAAAGATTTTGCAGATTCTTACAGTTCTCATGAGACACTGATCAAAAATGTTAAGGTTCTTTCACACTTTTTATACTTGTAGTATATGTTAGAAATTGTTTGCTCTGGTGTCTCAACATAGATTGTAAGTTTGTTGAAAGTAGGTTTTGTTACATTACAACTGTATTCCTCAATGACAGTTAGCATTACCTTTGATTCTTTTTTTTCTGGGCCAGAGCTGGATAGATCAGAGAAATTCAAACCTGAGCAAACTGCAGGTGTTTCGTCCATTGGCTATGTGGAAAGAAAGCACCATACCTTACTTTGGTTTCTGATAAAATAGAATAAGTCCTGTATTTCATCTCCGTATTGCTGGAAGCGTCCCCTGACTAAATGATCACGCTTTTGCTAAGACTTATTTTTTAATTGCCTGTGGTGCATGGGTTAATCCATGAACAATGCAAACAGACATATTTCAAAATGTGTTAATGAGTCTGGGTATGGAGGCATGTGGAAATCTTAGGTAGAAATGACAGGCAAACCCAAGACAGCTGAAAGTCTGGTTTGCATGAATGACATATCAGGTGCCCCAGAGCCAATTTCTGGTATGTGGCTAACATATCTTATAGTTCTTTCTCCTCATCACCCAAAGTTTTTGTGTGTTTTAACTATCATTGTTAAGAGTGGATCTTGCATTGCAATAAAAGATGGCTAATTGTATTTGAAAAGAAAATCAGCAACACCCAGATTGATGTCCTGTAAAAATGTAATAATTCTCCCAGGCACTTTATTCTTTTTAAAAAAATTTCACTCTAAGAGTACAGGAATTAACAACAAATAATAGTTCCACAAAATTCAGACTTACCTTACAGTCTGTTAATTTTATAAGGAGTCGTCCTTGTCCCTATATACCTGTATCAATACTCTCTTGAGCCCATAAAGTTAATGTTAGCAGCATAAGATTATTGATAGCGCTAGGTAGTGAATGGGAGCTATTCTCCCAGCTCAGATATCTTGTCATAAGACGCAGGAAAAGTACTTCCAAGTCAAAGTCTCATGTATTCTTAGGAATTTATGAGAGGGTGTTTATATATGTTGTGGAGCTGAAGAAAACCACAGAAAGAATTGGAAAGAATTTGAGGCCCTGGATTCAGTCTCGACACACTGTCTGATACTGAAATATAAGTGTGGTTTGTGATGAGCAATAATCCTGTTCGTTTGCCCTATAGTTCATCAAATGAGTGGGACTTCCAGCCTCCTGCTGTAGTGGAAAGAGCAGGGACTTGGGGATTCTTCATGTCCAAGCTTGAAAATGCATATTCTCATTTTATTTAACTAGATTCTCTGAGGCTGCTTTCGTATCTATAAAATGGAAAAGACTTGCATCATGGGAATTCTGTGAAGACTAAATGGGAATGTATTAAGAATGCCTCTAACAGAATAAACACTCAAGGAATAATAGCTGTCATTATTATTGTTGTTGTTATGCTGATAGCCAAGTCTTGAATTCATCTCAGCTGTTTTCTATGACCTGGGAGCTACAGAAGTGAAGCCGTTGTGCTGCTTTGTGGTAACTGCATTGTCGTCGTTCCCCTTTTCCCCTCACCCCTACCTTAGTGCATGTTTCATTACATGCATATAATGTTTTCACTAATTTTGCAACTACAAAATAGCACTTCAAAATGCTTTCATTCCAAATCAAAATTAATTGAAGCCTTGCATGGTAATGCTCAATCTTTTTCTCTATAACAACTGCTCCCCACCTCCCCACCCCTGCTGCCCCCAAAAGAAGCAAAAACAACACAAAGGCTTTTTAGTTGAGCAGATTACCAATTTGCAGAGGTGTTGGCGAGGATTCATACTAGTATAGTCAATGACAGGTACTTATGATGTGTGTAGGGTTCTCTGCCAGGCTTTCCCAGATAATAAAGGCCCGTCTTGAAAGAACTTGTAATAGTTGAAGCAATAAGACATAGAAAAAAAAGAATTATAACGTGAATCAAAATGTGATGTGCCGACAGGTGCTAGGCACTATGTGTGTGTGCGTGCGTGTGTGCGCGCGCATGTGTGTGTGTGTGTGTGTGTGTGTGTGAGAGAGAGAGAGAGAGAGAGAGAGAGAGAGAGAGAGAGAGAGAAAGAGGGATATGCAGGGAGCATTATTTCTCCCTGTGAGAAATCAAATAAGGCTTCAAAGCAGGAATATGTCTCTCAGATCTCCTTTCACTCAAAGGTCCTGTGTATCTTTAGAATTGTGAAAAATCAGAACTGAGCACCTACTTTGGAAGCATTCTACATAGTTGAAGAATAGAATGAGACAGTTGAGCATTCTCGTTTGTATTTCAGCAGCCTTTTGAAGGTGATTGTTTGGATGGAAGTTTGTTAATAAAGTGAAGAGGAAGATGATAGGTGGGCTTGAATTTCCAAGAAGCAAATGCATTGTACAGAGAATACATTCTCTAACCCTGGATTAGGTGATGTGGCAAGGCCTGGATGTGGCCTTACCTCTTCTTGATTAAAAGAAAGCAATTTTTCCCATCACTCTATATATTAGAGACATAAAGTACCCCACCATGGATAAAAATCTGAGTTTGAAGACTCATTATAAAAATCCTCATCGGTGTAGGAAAGGCTTGCACAGCCAAGTGTTCTTACATCAGAATGAGGTGCCCAAGTATTTGGAATAATGTGATTTTCCCTTCGTTTCCTGCTTCCTGCAGATGGTGGAGTCTCTTGGATATAGTGGTTTCTTATATTTGCTCATTTCGAAGAGTCAGCTGTACAAGGTAAAACTTTGTTATGAGATCTGTGAATTAATCGGAAATAAAAGAAGTAGAAATAGGAAGAATGGGCTTTTTGTTCTTTAAGGAAAAAGGAAAATCATCTTTATTTATACATCTTTATTTTTAACAGCTGAGAAAGCAACCTGTTGTTAGATATGTTATCTATTCTTCAGCACCGGAAATTATGATTTAAATCTTTGTTTTTCTGGATTCTTGTGAAAGAAATTCATACTATCCCTAAAATATGGAGGCAGATTTCAGTACTTTCATAAATAGATACAATCTATTTAATTTACTTAATTTCTTTCTTCATATCACTCATCCATCCTACTCAGGAAATTCATTTTATTTAGACTTCTTGAGTCTCAAAACATGACTGTGAGGGCTTAATACCCACAGGGGGAATAGGGATGGGAAAAGGCTTTAAGGAATGGGCTTCATGGAGTGGGAGGGATGGTGATCCTTGCTTGGCAGTTTTTCATCCTGAAGGAATTGCCTCTGTCTGCTTTTTAGTTCTCTTTCTTCCTTCTACTGCTTGCTTTTAGGGCTTATTTATCACTTCTGTCAGAAGCTGCAATGGGAAAATTTTTCTTAGTAGTCCTTGGTTCAAAAGGGCCAGAAAGGGAAAGAGGCTGGAGCCAGTGGATAAGGGAAGGTGTAGAAATTATTTATGAGTATATTTCTGTCTTCGTGACCAGTAATAATGCAAGACAAAATGTCTTAACAGACTTTAAAACTCCATGTTGGACAAAGGGTAATTTTTTAGGTAATTCTACTCACAGTATTATAAACTCTATGAATATTCTGTATCCCTGATATTATCATAATAGTATTTATTCAGCACTTATCTTCAGCACCCTTACTATCCCTTATATGCATTTCTTCATTTAATGTTTATTCGATTTTATGAGATAGGTATTATCCCCCTTTCCTGAGGCTTACAGAGGTTAAATGTCTTGCTAAGGTCATTCAGGTAATAAATAGCGAAGCAAGAACTCAAAACAAAGCCTGTATGACCTAAAGTTCCTATCTTAACCTCTGTGTAAGTTGTCATACTGAAGTGTTTATTGATTTCCCATTATGGGTATGTCTCAGTAGTAGATACTTGGAGGCATTAAGTGCTCACCTTGTTTGTAGAGCCTTTTAATTCTGAAGTGCACAAATTAACATAAATAATGCAAAATGAAATTCAAGTTATGGATTTGAAGGAAAGATATGTTTAATATGATCTTAAAATGACACATTTAATATAATCTTAAAAGATCAGGGTTTTACTTGATTGTATTGGAAGGGAGATTCATTTGTCATGACTTCTCACTCCCTTTTGAGTTTGGATCCTGAACTAATCCTGTACCAGTTGAAGTTTAGTTCATTAGGGAAGTGCCACTTGCATTTCTGGCATGGTGTTGACATGGAGATGACAAACACCAGGCTCTGTATAGGGGACCTTGATTTCCCAGGGGAGTAATAACATTGTTCATGCTGACGTACTGGATGTCAAGTCTGATTTTGTAAGAGATGGTCCATCCTCAAATTAGTTTGGGAAATGCCCCATGAAACAAAGTTAAATTTTTTTAATTGTAAAAATTTTCAGAGCCTTTACGATATTAATATGCTCCATAACTATCCAAGAGGTTATTATAATTTGGGAAACACTGAAAGCAATCACTATTATTGGGTCACTTTCTCAGGTTGCCTTTCTTGTAGCATATTTTATTGCAGGTAAAATTTAAGACTCATTTAGAAAAACCCTTAGGAATGGCCTAATATTTTGAATATGGGCCTAATATTTTTAATTTGGCAGTTGAGAGAATAAGCTATGTATTTAGCTAAAAGGCCTTTTTATTTTTTCTTAAATTGCAAGTTTCACATCCTGACCAAAGTGAGATTTTGTAACAAAAAGAGGTTTGAAAGTAATTATTAACATGAGAATCATTAGGGAGCTTCAGTAATGAGGGTTGATGGCATCTTGCTTCTGAGCCTGCTTCCATTTCTGTACCCCTTACCACCTTGCTTCCCAGGACCCTATGGCATTGATGAAATATCCATCTCCTTAAAGTCTGCCACATTCACCTTGGACTGAAACAAGGCAGTGCAGATGGTGGCTCTGGTTTTTCATTTCTGAAACTACTAACGTAAAAAAATCCAAATCATAAAAAGCCTGATTCAATAATCAGTTGAACTCAACAATCAAATGATTAAGGTGAACTATTTTGAAGAATAATATTAAAAAGAAGTAGCTGGTTTGTTCCCGGGTTTCAGCATACATACAAAAAATAGAGGCGCGTCACCAAATCGCTGATTCT
The DNA here is from genome assembly GCF_000151845.1 of Pteropus vampyrus. Taxonomy (NCBI): domain Eukaryota; kingdom Metazoa; phylum Chordata; class Mammalia; order Chiroptera; family Pteropodidae; genus Pteropus; species Pteropus vampyrus. The sequence continues at coordinate 3,506,103 of NW_011888828.1, forward strand.
TCTTGCAGTTAAATGTGCTATGGCTTTTTTCTCCTAAGTGTGGTTTGGTTTGGTGAGAGCTGCTTTGAGACAGAATAGACCAAATGTGGATTGTTTTAGGGCAAAGGTGACTCTTAAATTACTACTACGTTAACAAAAAAAGTAAAACATGTATGGGAATTCTCAGGAAGACACATTTTTCAGCAATATCAGATATATCAGTGAACCAGTTACAGCCTAGAAATTACAGGGCAAGGGAGGGGGGAGAGTGTTGGATGTCATCATTATCTTCAGAGGGCTGACTGTGAAGCGGAATCCAAGACCGAGTTCTGCCTTTATCAGACATACTGATGGGATAAAGGGACAGACACATGCCGAAAACCTTAAATAGTAATACACACGATTATGTATGAAGTGTCAAGCGAGTGGTATAGATAGCATGAGAATTGAGATAGGCTGTGGCAGGCAGAGTAACACTTCTCCCCTAAAGGTGTTCCAGTCCTCACCCTTGGAACCTGTGACCATGTTATATTGCTTGACGGTGGGGAATTAAGGTGGTTAAATCAACTGAGTTTGCCATAAACAGGTTTTTTTGATTATCCTGGGAACCCAATGTAATTATAAGGGTCCTTTAAAGTGTAAGAGGAATGCAGAAGGAGGAGGTCAAAATCAGAGATTTCGTGATGCTACATTGTTGGAGGAAGTGAGCCATAAGGCAAGGAATAGAAGTGACTGTGAGTTGGGAAAGGGAGTAAACATTCACCCCTGGAGCCTTCAGAAGAAATGTAGGTCATCAAATGCCTTGATTTTAGCTTAGTGAGACCTATTTTGACTTCTCTTGAGAATTGCAAAGTAATAAATTTTTATTGTTTTAAGCCACTAAGTTTGTGGTAATTTGTTACAGCAGCAGTAGGAAACTAATATAAGGATGATGAAGAGAGAGAAGAGTCAGGGACAGTTTCATGGAGAAGGTGATTCTTGAACCAGGCATTAAAGATAGTAAGCGTAGTAGTCACAGAATTTATATTCTAGATACTGAGCTAAGCTTTTTAATACCCTTTAATTCATGTATCCTCACAAAAAACTCTGTGTAATATTCTCCATTGTGTGGATGAGAGAACAGGTTTAGAGAGGTTAAGTAAATTGTGCGATCACTACAGTGCAGTCCTGGTCGCTACAACTGGTTAATAGCTGGCCTTTTAATGACATGATGGAAGCTGACAGTTATTGAGTGCTTACTGTGCACAGGCAAGGTGCTAAGGATGTCATTGTCATTACCTCATGTAATCTTCTCAGGATCTATGGCACGTTGTGATTTGTAATTTGTCTGAGGCATGGCTTTATCTGGCCAGCAGCATGGCTGAATCAGAGGGGAAGAGAATGGAATCAGAAAACCCAGTCAAGACAAGTGCTGATCAGAACCTAAAATTGAGGTATAGATAGTGGGCATGGGAAGGAGAAAACAGATTCGACAGATAGTTTGCTCCTTTGTTGAAGCATAACTCCTGTATTGAAAAACTTTGCTTCCATCTCTAATATCTGCCTCCCTATGTGATTAGGGTGCTGCATTTTAATGAGTTTATGCACTTTATAATTAGAATTAATGAAAGGTGTCAGTACTGAGAGTGCTTTAGACCAGTCTTTTCCCCTCACCCACGGAAGTGTGGGCAGAGGTCATATAAACTTTTCTTTAATGTGCCTCATTTCTTTCCTACCATGATAACTCATAGAGATTGTCTTTAATTTATTTTTTTAAATTAATTTATTTTAATTAGTTCCAAGAATATAGTAGATTGGTTAGACATTTATATAGTTTATAAAATTATCCCCCTAATTGCTCCTTCTCTCCTCTGGTTTTCCTCCTAGCCAATATATTAATGCTAACTACATTCCCTCTGCCGTGCTCCCCATCCCCGTGCCCATACATCGACTACTGATTTGTACTTCTTATAACCCTTCACCCCATTCTCCCAGCCCCCCAACTCCACCTCCCCTCTGTCCATCACCAAATTGTCCACTATATTTGAGAGTCTGTTTTTGATTAGTTTGTTCTTTTTGTTCCTTAGATTCTGCATATAAGTGAAATCATATGGTATTTATCTTTCTCTGTCTTATTTCATTCAGCATAATAACTTCTAGGTCCATCCATGTCGTTGCAAATGGTAGGATTTCATTTTTTTTAATGGCCGAGTAATATTCTATTGATGTTTTAAACCGAGAAATAGTAACTTTCTTAAGTTCAACAGCAACAAATATATATTTATTGAAAACCTGCCATTTAAAAGAGCAATATACTAGTCTCACTGCGGTAGTCTTAAAAGTCAGTAGTATTATAGTATGAACACTGGCTTCTTTTCAAGTAGACATAGATTTACAATTTTCTCTGCCCAAATATAAGAACCATTTAAAGATTTTAGAAAAACCTCTGAAACTCTGATCTCAGATATGTAAACTTCCATCCATGTTCCATTTGAACGGAACCAGTTTTGTTATCTTTTAAAAATAAAATTATTGGGGCAATATTGGTTAATAGTATTATATTAAGTTTCAAGTATACAATGTTATAATACATCATCTCTATATTGCATTGTGTGCTTATCACCCAAAGTTTAGTCTTCTGTCACCATACATTTGACCCCTTTTACCCTCTTCATCTTTCCTCCATGTCCCCTTCTCTCTAATAACCATCATACTGTTTGTATCAGTGAGTTTTTTTGTTTGTTTGTTTGTTTTAGCGAGTCATCAAAGATTCATGAACCCTGAATCTCTTCTGTCTTCTGTTGGATGAATTCATTGTTTTATTTATTCTGCTTTTCATAAATAAAGAGGTAATGATATTGTTGTTGTAAAGAATTTTCAGAATGTGTGGATCCTTTAGTTAATACTAAAACATTCATGTAGAATTGATCCATTAAAAAAAATAACAACATACTATATTTACGCCCAAGCTGGAATTTGAAAGTAATGCTTGAGAGTATGATAAACAGAATCCCTTCACTATACTCATTCTAAAGAAAGTACTCCAATATGAGGTATAAGACGTTCCTTTATACCACTTCCTACTCTCTTGCGAGTGTGTCTGTGTATATTCATTCATTCATTCATTCACGTAGACTGAATCTTCCTGCTAATTTCAAAGAACGATTTAGGGCCTTTCATTTCGAACTTGAGTTAGCAGTGTAAGTTCCTACCCAGTGGGGTTTGATTTTCTCTTCAGTGAAGTGATCAAAGTCAAATCCTTAAAGTTTCCATGTCTGACAATAGATTCTAATAAGTTCTGAGTTGGCAACTCTTCTTAGTTTTAATCAAAGCAAAAGATGACATTTGCATTTTTGTCATCTTTATTTCAAAGTGTTTGTCATATTATTAGATTCAGAATCACCCTGAATGGTTATACATCAGTAGAGTCTATCCAGCCAGTCCCAGAAAGCTGTCCGTGACAGAATAGGGGCCCATTTCTATATAAGTGGTATACCACCTACACACATAAACATCAGAATTATGCATGTCCAGATAGCTTAGAACCAGAAATTGTCATGGCAGGAAAATCTGGGTAATCTGGAGTTCTCACAGAGTCACTGACCCAATATAGCTTCCTACCACTCTTGTGATTCTCAGTCCCCTTGATGTGCCATGGGTTCCCCCACTGCCTTTTTTACAGCTCCCCACGACGTTTATACACATACAGCCATTAACAACACCATTTGTGCCTGTTCTGCCTTATTTTCTGCCTTTGCTCTGCTTGCAAGATATTCTTCCATTTCTTCAATTAGCTTTATTAACCAGGAGGCATGGATGAGCAGGGATAGGGAATGCAAGTGCTCTCATGGTGTGTGTGTGACATATACCTGCAAAACCAGCAGACTTTTACATAGCCATCCAGCCATGCTGACCTTCACATTGAGAGTGTAGTGCTGGTCTTTGAGCGACCTAAATCATTATGCTCAGTTTGGTGGGCCCCTGGAGTTAGTACATTACCTACAGTAAATGTGCAGCATTTGACAACTAAATTTTAGAATGAAGGCATTCTTATTTTTAAAATCTTTTTTTATTTGTTTTTGGTAGAAACGGTAAGACTTTGGCCTAGTAATTTCTTTGTATGATTTCTAAGTATGTAAAAGTTCAAGAAGCCTTTGCAAGTATATTCTCGTCTAATTATTTAAAAATTAGAAACTGAAAAAAATTTGAGGGGATGTAGCAAAGAGTATTTGATTTGAAATAAAATCCATATCCTTATAGCACTGTATACAGTCAAGATAAATGTCCATGTTAGCTATAGACTTGTTCTTATTTTTCTTAAGGAGATTTCATCCAAATGTTTTATTACTGTTGGCAAGATCCAGATCCTGAATCTGCCCTTAGTGCTTTGTTTTGTTCAGTTTTGGCTTTTGGACCAACATAATAACCACTTATTATTTTGCCAGAAATTTAGCATTACCACTAATGTATTCCTTGACAGTTGCACAATTTTCTTGACTGTCATGGAAATTACTTCGCTTAAAATTGTGTATAAAAACGTGTAGACACACAAATACAAAACATACACTATATATTTTTCAAGCTAAAAGATGGCTAAGGGCAAAATGTGAAATCAAATTATTTGTATACTTTGAGAAAAAAGATCACACCAAGAACCTGTGTTTAATTTGTTTTCTATTGTCAGGAGGTGAGGGATGGGGGATATTTAATGGAAAATTTACCTGTACCTTCAAATTATCAAATACATGGAACTTGGGATTAACATGTGATATACACTGTATGTGCACATTTATGTTTAAAATGTCCTTCAACAGATCGTCAACTTATTTTCTTGGATTTTAATTACGAGCTTGACAGAGAAGTACTGTGGGGAGGCATTTGCATTTTTTTTAGAACAGAAAGTTAAAAATGACTATAAAATTTCCGTTTTTAACTGAGAATGAAGGAGTGCTATGAGCCATTCTCTTCCTGCATGGCTGCATTCCAGCTGTGCAGACTGGTCATAGCACATCTGCCAATCAGAACAGGCCCTAAAGGGAAGCCCTCAGATGCTGAGTCTTGTTTACATGCATTATGACTCTGTTTCTCCCCTCCTCCTCTGTGTTGTACCACTAGGAAGATTTGTGGGGGAGTTCGCAATTGTGTGCCTAAATAAATTGTATGAGACTAGGATCACAGCCATAACAAATGGTATTACGGGCACATTTTGAGCTCATCTTTAGCCACAGGTAAGAGTTGTTGCTTTGTTATGTGAAAATAGTTGATCTGCACCCAGTTTCTAGCTTTACTTTGAGACATTATACTTTTGTTAGCAAAACTAGCACGCTAAAAGCTGAAGAGGAACGATGCAAAAATGTTTAAAATGTGCACTGTGTTGCTATGACTTTAATATTTTAGTACTCAACAAGTGAAAAAACATGATATTTTTATTTAATGGCCCAGTAAAACCACGTCAAATTAAAACAAAAGTTTTAAAAGCGGCAGTAGCACTAAGTCAGAGTAGAGAAATTGGAACCAGAAGCATATTAACAGTGTTCATTTTGGAGAGCATGATATCTAAATAAACATGTTTTAATGTGAACCTTCTTCCTTGTTAGCATTTCAGAGAACAGTGTCTTCCTGTATACTAACTCTTTGGTTTAAAAAACATTTTTTTATTATGAACCCATTCAGAAAGAATTGATATATACATTTAACTATGTAAATCTGATTCTTTTCTTTCATAATTCTCTCCAGAAGTTTTACAGTATGTTTTCATTATCTTTATGCTGCTCCACCAGCAATAAAATTAAGGGGCAAAAAAAAAAAAAAAAAAAAAAAAAAAATCCCTGTCTAATCTTTGTTTTGGGAATAAATTCTATCATGTTAGTATTTATTCAGAAGATACTTTAGAAAACTATATTTTGACAACATTGCATAGGATTTTTTTTAAAGTCACTATAGGATTTTAGCATGGCTTATACATTGCTTTCTGTTAGTTTTTCTATGACACTGAGACCTTTTTGCTTCATCTTATTTACTTGTAAGCATGTACTGAAAAAAAAAAAAGTTGTTCAGAGTTTTATAAGACAACTTGTGGGTTTTTTATTTCTTTCTCTTGTGTATTATAGTCCTCATGTTGATCAACAGCATTTTACAGCAGTCCAAAAGGGCACTTTTGAAAACTTCAAGCAGCCATGCTCTTTTTTCTTACCCTATAGCAGAGTTTCTCACCCTCAGCAATATTGACATTTTGGAGAGATAATTCTTTATTGTATGATGTTTAGCAGCATTCCTGGGCTTTACCCACTAGATGCCAGTAGCCTACTCCCACCCCCCAACCCCCCACCCCCGCCCTTCCCATTGCGACAACCAGAAATGTCTCCAGACATTACCAAATGTTCTCCAGGGGAGGGCTTGCAAAATTACCCCTGGTCGAAAACCACACTGCCTTATATTATAGCACATGAGACTTAATTATCTTTGAAACTTTTAAATCCAACTTCTGAAATATTCTGGGTGATAGAGAGTTAAAGATGAGATTGTACTGGTCTTAGTGTATTTGCAGATGTTGCTGTAGCTGACTGCTCATTTTTTTCCCCTCCCAATCGTTTTAGAAGCTTTTGCCAACCATGATTCATGGAATGATTTTTTGGAGCTGAGTAATTTGTGGCTTTTCAGTTTCCTTACTTTTCTTTCCTTAGCTAACTTTGTTTTGGTTTTAGCAGAGTGTTTAAAACAGCATAGATCTTTGAAAAAGAAATAGTATATGTAATGATATATTTTCCAAGTAGATTATTTTAACCAGCCATAAGCATTGTATATGCCTGTCCTCTTTAAATCCTTTCTACCTCTTCTGTCAGGCAAACCCTCTCAACTCTGACGAAGAGCCTTATACAGGAGAAGACACAGCAACCTTTAAGTAGTCCTTGTGAAGTCTCATGGTATGGCAGCTGGTATTTAAGGACTTTTCAGGGCTTCTAAAGAGCATTTTGACACATAATTGTCGTCTTTTTTTTACAGATCGCAACGAACGAAATAAACCAGAGCATCGTTCTTCAAGGTATGAATTTATAGCATTTAATAATTATGTATAATGCTTCTCATTTAAAAAATACTGTTTGGAGGCAATGCACGTTTTCCTTTTTAGAGTTACTGGATATTTGAATCTTCTGTGGTATTGAAAGAAGCTTCATAATATTATTATTCATTCTCTGAACAAAAATTCTTTATAATATTATTGATTACCTGGAAGATATATTTTATTTTGATAATTTTTAAGATTGACAGGTAAATCTTTTTTAAAAATTATTTTTATTGTTGGGCATGGTAAACATTCTAAAAGAAAGACCTGCATGTGTAAGGAAGTTTAAAATAAAAATAATGCTAACTATAAAATAGAAAAATAGAATTTTATCCCTATTCCCTATTTCCTCTCTTTTGTGGTTTATTTTCTTCCCTCTTTTTAAACCACTATTCTTATAAGTGCATATTGCTTTTTTCCTAATCATAAAACTAACATAGGCACATTGTAGAAATTTTTAAAAATATTTTTAAAAATACAAAGCATTGAAAAACAAAACAAAACAGCTTGTCTTTCATTAGCTGGAGATGATGGCTTCTGCTAAAAATTTGGTGTAATACCTGTGGATTTTTTAATAGTATCTATCTATCTATCTATCTATATATATATATATATATATATTCCAATTGAATTCTTTAAGTTCTTATTAGATAATTTCATATGGCCAAGAAGGTTATATCACTTAAACCTCTTACCCACACTATCTGAGAGTGTATTTCACAAGATCTTTACTAGCACTGAAGAGTATTTTTCAAAAATCCTTGTTAAACTTCTAGGTAGAAAATTGTCTAACTTGCACTCCTAGTCAACAATTCAATGTTTTTAATCCAGTTCTGTGAAGGATTGTTATTTTTCTAATCTTATTTTCTCCTTATTCTGCATTCCATTACTTTTTCTTTGCATTTGGTGTTGTGGGAACTGATAAAAATGATGATAATGCATTCATTGGATTGACTGGCCTGGTAAACCAAACCTTGATGCTTTTGCAAGGTATCAAACCCTAGAATGCATTGACCTCAAATAAATAAAAATACAAAATTATGAAAACTCTATTACTTAGAATAACAACAGGTTTTACAGAAATTGTCAATCAAAAATACGTTAGTGAGACCTAATCTGGGAGAAAAATATAGCTATTTGGAACACAGGACTGATTTTTTTTTTTTTTTTTTTTTTAGGTATAATTCACATACATTAAAATTCACTCTTTTTGGTATATGCTTCTATGAGTTTTGACAAACATAGTTATGTGACTACCACCAAAATTATAGAAAAGTTTGTGACACTGATGTTTTTAACACTTAAAAAAATAATAATAGGAAAAAAAGACAATGTAAAAGAGAGTGAATGACAAAGTTGGAAGGGTAAAAAAATACTTAGGATGAAACAATCAGGATCCATAAAATGTTTGATATACTGAACCAATATAAGTTTTAACTGGAACAAGTATAAATCCTTACACTTAGATCTGAAAGACCAATGAAACATAAAGAAATGGGGTAGATGTGACTTAACAGTCTTTTTGAAGAAGTCTTGAAATTTTAATTCTTCATAAATTTATCTTGAATCAAAATTTTTATGCCATTGCCTCTACCTCCTCCAAAATGTCAGCATTGATGTAATTATCTTGAAAGACCTATAGTGTCCAGTATAAGAAAAGTAATAGCTCTAGACTACACTTTTGATATGGTATTCAATTCTGGGTTCACAAGGCCTTGAAAAATCAAAGTATACAGTGGTTGATATCACTTGGAGAACTTAAAAAAACAAAAACAAAAATACAGAGTCCCATGCTCCACCCCAGAGATTCTCATTCATTAAGAATGAGAATGGAGTGAATGGATCCTGAGAATCTATATATAAAAGAAGTCCCCCAGTGATTCTGATGTATAGCCAGGCTGGGGTCTGCCGGAATAGAAGACAGCAGCTGAGCTGAGACAGGAAATATGAAAGCGAAGAGTGAGGTAGAAATAAAAGCTAAGTCACAAGAAGACTATGTAAGGAATAGGGTAAATTTAGCTTAGGTGTCGAAGTTTGGGAGGCGTATGAGACAGAAATAACTGGCTTCAAACATTTGGAGGGCTGGCATGTAGAAGAGACCAGCAAAATTATTCCTCATAAATACTGTGTTCCTCTCTAAGAAGACACAGGGATCAAGAAATTTTTAGAAGAAATCATAGAATTAGAAAATCATAATTTTGTAATGGTTGATTCAGACAACGAGGATCATCAGTGACTCCTAAAACTTGGATAAAAAGTTGTTGGAGGAATAGATATTTATACCACCTTAAAATGTGTTATTCAGTTTTTAATTACAAAGAGGAAAATGTACTATTTCAATGAAGAGATCTGGTCATCACATTCTTAATCAAGTGGTCAACTAATATATTATCATAAATGAGACAACCCAATAGTACGTGCCTCCAGGTGATGCATTAGCAGTGCATGTGGAGATCACTTGTGTAGTAGTAGTCCTGGCAATAAACTCTAATGTTATGAAGAATACACAAAGGCTAGAAAAATATTCTAGATTAAAAGAGACTGAAATTCTTTTTAATCTGGAATTTTAAAATCCAAATTTAAAACTAAATACTTTGGGGATAACTAAAATATGAATTTTACTATAGATAATATTTTATTAATATTACTTTTTTTAGATGTATAATAGGAATGCTGTTATGTGGGAGAGTGTCTTTATTCTTAGGTATATATGCTGAACTATTAGGTGTGACGTAATCTTATGTTTGCAACATACTCTCAAATGATTCATGAGGAGAAAAAAAAGCAAGAGATAAAACAGAGCAAATATGGGAAAATAGTAATCATTGGTGAATAGATGAAAAGTGTATGTGTGTTAGTTGTACTGTTCCTTCATCTTTTCTATAGACTTGAAAATTTCAAGTTAAAAAGTAGCAGTGGAGAAAACTGTACTGAATATTCCATGGAGTCTCAGAGGGCAGAATGTGAATCTGTAGGTGGAACATGAGGTGGGTGGATTTCTGCACAGTATGAGGGAAGATTTCTTGACTTAGCTGGTCAAAGATGGAATGGACCACTCTGCGAGGGAATACTGTCAAGGAAAAGCCAGACACGCTCATGCTGGAATAAAATTAAAAAAGATTCATGCATGGCTCCCGCCCTTTGCACATTCAATAGCTGATAAATATTTGTTGAGAGACCCTAAGCCAGGCCCAAAATACAATAGAAAACAAGAAAAAGACTCCAGCTTCATGGAGCACGAAGCACCCACTGTTTTGGATTTAATGCTCCCAGTCTCCAAGAGCCTATTTACTCTATAAAGTCAGGATCCAAGTCTTCATAGTTCTACTTCAGGAAATGCTTGAGGGTATTCAGAAAATAGTTTATTCTTTAACTTCTTGTTTATACTGTCAGATTCTCAAAGGCTATACTAAAATCTTGGTAACCTTAGCACTTGGTGTAGCTCCTGGTCTGCAATAAGCACCTAATAAATAAATGTTTGTTGAATAAATGCCAAGTGTAGTTCCAAGAGAGAAAGGGAAATGCCAGCATTTTTTCCCTTGCAAATTGGGAAGAACCCGATTCTCAAAAGCTTGCCCAAGGCTGTTATTAAATGTGTTTGTTACAGCAACAGCAAGAAGTAATGCCTTATAAAAAGGGAGAGATGTTTTTCCAGAAAAGGCCATTGTTTTCTCTCTGGGTGTCTGCCGAGATTGGCAGTGACCTGTTCTTCCCCTGCCATCCTCAGCTGAGGAGGGCTACCACACCAGGCCAGCAGTACATCAAGCAGATTAATACCTGCTGCACCAACAGAGCAGAAAGAAGAAAATGTAAACAAAGTCACTTAATTTTGGTATGTTTGTTGGTTCTCTTTAGGCCACTCAGCAGCCGGAATGATGGGCTCAAAGCCCAGCAAGGATAAGAGAAATGCATTTCTTTTGTTTGTGTTTTTATAAGACCAGACACTCTTGTAGCTTTCACACTGAGAGAGCAATAAATCTGGGATGTCTGCCTGTTCTTTCATTTCAGTGCTGAAATAAGAAGGAAAGTATAACTTTTGTCAAGTTAAAGGAAAAGTTTTTATCTGGTATAGGCCAATGCTATGACCCTCAAGCTAAAATATGATGTGTAAGCATTTTTAAAAGTCTTGCTGGGTGCTTTTTTATTAGTTTGTTCTGATATTGGCATTTTTAAAAATTTTGCTTATTGCTTAATGACCAATGTGGAAGTCAGAAATATCTGAATTTTTCTTGTCCTTTCCTTGTTAGTTTAAGTATACCATTTCCCAAATTGATGTTCCATGGAACATTCTTCCGTAGGATATTAATCAGTATGCAAGATATAAACATTCATGTGCAAAAAAAGTTTGTGAAATGGTGAATTAAAACAAAATTAGAGATATTTCTTTACTGTGATTCCATAAAGGGTCTTTGATATACTAAAGTACATTATAAAACTCTAAGTGAGAGATTTACTATACAGGATTTAAAAATTTTGTTTGAATTTATAACTTTCTTTCCCAGATGCAGCTATTAATAGCACCTAGAAAACTGTACTATAGAATGGCAATCTGGGAAACTAATTGGGAGAGAAGTTGGAGCTAAAGATAATAAAGAAAGTTAAGTCCTGTGGCAACTGGTGCCATGAATGGAAAATTAGGAGCTCTTTTTACCACTCCACTAGCTCTGAATAATAGATCTCAATGACTTATGCAGGCTGCAAAGCCAGCTACTTTATCTTAAACGCGTTTCCTACTACAAAGAAAGAATTTATAGCAGTGAAAAAAGAAGGCAACAAAATAGAGAACTCTAAATCTTATTTCTCAAAATTTAATTATCATTTGAATCTTAGTCTTCCTAAAGCCTTCTTGAAACCACCTGCTGTAATCCTTTTTGATACTAATTTATAAAATTCAGTGAAATTTCAGCAAAAGTCTCAAAACACTTTTTCAACTTGACAAAGTGATTCTAAAATTTATAAGGAAGAGCAAGAATAACCAAGACATTTTGAAGTTCAGGAGACGGAAGTGGACTCTTGCAAGTAATTAAGGCAGTTTTTTGTCAGCAAAAAGAGAAACAGGTCAATGGAACAGAATAGAGCCCACAACAGGCATAGATGGACACATACAGTCCTGTATCATGTGCTATGATTGGCAGCTCTATAGATCAGTGGGGAAAGTGAACATGTCAACAAATGGTGCAGAAACAATTATTACCCATATTATAGAAATCCAAATGGAATTTGTTTTATTTTATCATGTGAAGTAGAATCCAAAGACATAAAAGTACAAAAGTAAAACAGATATTTTGAAGAAATATATGAGACTATCTTTATGACTTTGGGGTAGGGAAAGAGTTCTTAAGGCTCAAGTACAAACCATGAAGAAAACTTGATAAACTTGACTATGTGGAAAAAAAATAAAAACTTATGTACATGAAGACATTAAAAGCATATAAAAAGTCAAGACTGTGCAGTGCACGTAGGTGAAAAGATTAGTGTCCAACATAAAAAAACTACACATCAGAAACGAAGAGGAAAATAACTCAAATAGGGGCAGGGAACTCACAAAAGATGAAGCCTGAGTAGCCAACTAATATTTGAAAAGATTCTTTACTTTGCTACTATTAAGAAGATGTGTAGTAACATGATAATGAGATACCATTTCACTTCCAACAAGTTGGCACAGAAATCTCAAAGGCTGATGACAAGTGTGGATGAGAATAATTTGGTATATGATGTTAGAGAGCAATTGAGAAATACCTGGTAAAGCTGAAAATGCCTATTCCATACAACCCAACAGGCATTATATACCCTAGAGAAATTCTTTCACACGTGCCAAGGAACTGTGTATAAGAATGTTGAGAGTAGCACTGTTTGGATTAAGGGAACTATAGGTACACATGACAACATAAATAGAAACATAATCATGGATGATAAAAAACAAATTGCAGAAAGAAAGGTACAGTTTGATACCATTTATATAAAGCAGAGTTTAGCAAATGGACCAAATCTGGCCTGCCCTGGCTGTTTTTGTAAATGAAGTTTTGTAGGAACTCAACCATGCCCATCTATTTGTATATTGTCTGTCTACTTTTGCATCACAGCAGCAGAGTTGACTAGCTACAGCAGGAACCACATGGCCCTCAATGCTGAACATATTTACTTTCTGACCCTTTATAGAAAAAGCATGCCAATTCCAGATACAAAAATAGTTTGCAGACTCTATCATAGGTGAAACACAAATAATATGTTATTTATTGTTTATTTTTATGGTTCCATGTATATGTGTATGTATTTTTATATGTATAGTATGCTTTTTTTTAAGTATAAAAAGATGTGTGGAAGTGATAAATAGTAAATTTAGAATATTGATTATCAAAGAACGCGTCAGGTAAGGGTTCATAGGGAGGTTCAAGTGCATCTCTACTGCTTTATTTCTTAAGCTAAGTAATGGGCATTGCAATATCACCTGCACTTTTAAAACCCTGAAAATTTTCATAATTAAAAAGGCCTTCAAGAAGACTTTGAAAATCCTATGGCACCAGTAAAGATATTTTTACAGGACATGGGCATAAAATTGAGTGAAATTTTCTTAGATTATTTCTGAAAGAGGAAAATAAAAAGGAGGAAATAGTCAAGAATGTTCAGGAAAAAAAAACGATTAAATATTGTTCCCATTTCATCTCTACTCGTAGTCCTACTCCTGTAGTTAGTTCTCTTCACTTAAAAGTTATTCAAGTAACACATGAAAACATTTTTAGTAGTGCAGAAATTTGTGGTATCTGCTTTTATTCCATAGGCAACTATTATCTTTTAATAGTTTATAAAAATGTTCTTAGTCTGCTTTCTGTGCGTATATATAATATATATTCAAATAATATTTAAAGTAAATGGGGAGCTACATATGTATGTATGTAGTGTGTAGGAGTGTGTGTATATATATGTTTGTTCATATATTCATATATGTATTTATGCCAACTTGCCTTTTTCACTTATATTTTAGAAAGTAAGTACCATGTCACTTTCCCCTTCATTATTTTTTTAAACTGCTACATAGAATTATCTAGTGTAGTTATATTGTTATTTATTTAACCAGTTCTTCATTGATAGCATATGAGCTGTTTCCAGTTTCTAACAGAAATGATGTTTCAGTAAACATCTTTATGTTTATATCTTTGTGTATACATATGTAAGAAAACTTCTTTTGCTTTTTTCTGTGATATTTTTTTTCTCAAGTTTCTGTTGAACTCCTGTTCTCATTCACAATTATTTTAAGTTTTAAAATTTTATATGCCCTACATTTCTATTCCCAGATCTCACTCAGCTTTATCATGGTTTGGTGCCACTCTAGGTTTAGTAGAGCCCATTTCATGCTCCCTTCCCATAGTCTGGCCTGAAATGTCACCCCACACAGAGAGGGACTCAAACTTAACAGGCAGAATATTTGCAGCACATAGTTCAGTACACTAAGAATTAATAGTTGATGATCTTAAGATTCATAGCAACCACTTTGTCATTAAAATTTGAAGGGGATTTGGTTCCTCCCCTTTTGTCGATGTTATAAAGATGTTGAGGATTTTATTTGGAAACCATCACCACATTATGGTTTAAAAAGATTAACTAAAAGCAAAAGATTTAACTTGTTTTTGCTTTTCTTCTTTCTAAATGTCATGCTCTGTTGGGCTTAGTTTAACTACTGTAATTCTGCCCATATGTTCTGATTCTTGTACTTCTATAAACTCTAGCTTGTGTATAATTACTTTCTGACATTATGTTTTCTAAACTGCAAGAGATACATTACTTTTGCTGTAGCATCTGTAATGCTATAAATGAGATGAAAAATTAAAATTGTATACAGGTTTTGTTGGGGGAAAAAGCCCTTTTGCAGTGTAGAGACAAAAGGATTGTTAACATTTTATGTCCTACAGAGAATATATATACATACATATGTATACATACATACATTATATATATTTTTTACATATATAAAACATATATGCATATTATTTCATTGTAGTTTTAAGAAATGTGACTTTAGCATTTCCTCCTACTGTGATGAGAATGAAAATGAAACATTTATATGGTGTATCACTTGAGTTATTGAAAAAGTTTTATCAAATGGCTTACTACTGCCAGCTTAGTGTGGTACTTAGTACTTAGTGTGGGGCTTCTCTGAAGGTATTTCAAATTAAACTATCAGCAGGAGTTAACTTTGGAACAGCAGCTGGCCCTGTTTTATTACTTTTTCTCAAGTTGGACATGTGTGGCCACCCATTTCTCAGCAGTCTAGGGAGCTTGTGGAACTCCTAGCCCTTAAATTTCTTTTTATCCTAATTCTTTCCTCTCTTTCCCTTGGGTTAGTTATATATTATATTAGCTCTTTGCTTTTCTACAGTATAATTTAGAAGCAATAATTTACACAGTTCTACAAAATCTATATTAAATATAGATTTTACTTGAGTAAACTTTATATACATCTTTGTGGATCTCAGTCTGTTCCTAGGTTATGGTTTTACCCCAGCTAATAAATTTTCTTGTACAACTGTACTTTAATTTTTTTAAAAAATGTTTTCTCTTACTGGCATAGCATATATCACATTCTTCAAATGTATCGATTAGGACCATAAACCACAGAAGTGTACTAACTAATCCATGGAAGAATCGTAGTGTGGACAGATTTGCAAAACGGTCATTCAGTAGCTCAGTCACTTCCTGTCTCTTTAATAATAAATAGCTGTTGATCAAAATTTAGTCTTGTCTTTATATATCTAAAACCATTCTCAAAACCAGAAATCAGGCCTGGTCCCAAAAGTACAGTTTCAAGGTGGGGCTTCCTTTTTGATTGCGTGCTCCTCCAGATAACAAATCATAGCATTCAGTTCTGCCCTGGTGACAAGTTTTTGTTAACTTCCGACTTCGTCCCCGTTGTAGAGCAGCTCTCCAGAGATGCGAGGTGAGCCTGCCATCCCTGCATAACATTTCTAAATGCAGCAAAAATAAGGCAGGCATGCCAAAAAAGCACTCACTTGTGACCTTCTCTCCTTTTGGAAAAGAGGATTTAGAATCTATACTCTTTAGTAATTCAGAATATAAAAGAATGGAAGGAATATTGAATGTCTGATTGATTGTCTGAATGCTTTAGAGTAACATTTTGTCTAGAATATAAACATCCCCTTAAGTTGTAAACCTGTTTCCTGGAGATCATATTGTCCCTGGCACACTCTCTTGCCTGGGCAGTCCAGGGATGCTATCAAAAAATGACAAGCAGGGCTTAAAGTTTATCACTGTATATTGCCCAATAGTTTCTCTTTTAGTTATAGATTGTAAAGAGAAGCTTCAAGTAGAAAATGTCTTTACAAGCTGAACTGTGCTCTTCAGAGTTTTTCTATATGGTAAATTTCTGTCTTCAACACCATTGTTTTGTTTTTTGTTTAAAATGAAATTATATTCATTTGTTCTGATTATAAAACAGAATATGTTTATGATAGGAAATTTGGAAAAAAATAAGTATATAAATGAGAAAATCATTTATAATCCTACCTCATAGTTAATCACTATTATATTTTGATATATTTATTTCTGGTATTTATCTTTTCATACAGATACTATAATTTTAACAGAGCCTCATGAATATACAGTTCTTAAGTTATTGTTTTATTTAACATATCATGTCATTTTCAGTAGTCTTATAAATTGTGGTTATATTTTTTAGTACAAAGCAATACATTTTTAATATGAAAGTTTATAAGAGAAAGAAGAGAAAGAATTAAAATTACTAGTCCAACCTCTGAATAACTACTATGGGTATATTAGTGTTTCAGTCTTTTTCTGTGCCTACTTGGGATAGTTTAAGAAAACAATTGAGGTCATGCTGTATATAGTATTATATGTAACCTCCTTTTTACAAAACAATAGTTTACAAACATTTTCCTGTGTTGTGATTTTTAATGGTATTCCATCATATAGGTATACGGAACTTTAATTATTTTCCTATTGTCAGACATTAGGAAATTTCTAATTTTTTCCTATTATAAACAATGCAGTGGTAAGATTCTTATACCTGCATTTTAATGGACCATCGCTGATTACCTCTTTGTGATAAATTCCTAGCAGTGAAATTAATAGATCAAAGTTAGTGGATCAAAAAAATTTTTTTCATATTTTTCATATATACTACTAAATTTAGCCTCAGTAAAAGGTTGCATTCTTACCAGTATAACATTATTTAAACATTTTCCCCTGGCCTGTGTTGCTTTTGAATGAACCAGAAGGAAATAACCAACATGAACTTGTTTCTTTCAGATTAACTATTTTTATGTTAGAATGCTTATTAATTTTTATTTCAGGCCTCAAAACAATATTTTCCAAAGGAATCTTGTACTAATCCACAGCCCCTGGAGACCCTCTTGGCCAGAGCCTTTTCACGGCCTGTCCTAGGGCATTTAGAAGTCAGATCACCTGGATTAGAGGCATAGACATCAGCGCCTATCCCTTGAGCTTATAATTGAAATTGGGACTGTCTGTGCTCAAGTTTGGGGAATTTGTAGGGTGATCCAAAATGAATATAAAGACTACTCCCTATTCATGCCCAAGATTGGAGAACTTTTTAGGGCAATTCAAAATGAATTTTGAAAAGTACTTTTTTAGTTGTTTCGGTTCTGCTTGTATTGGTAAAATCCTTTGGAAAAGCTGTGGAATAGAAGGTGAAGGGCCTGGGTCTGAACATCAGGCTGCCTGAATTGGAGTCCAGCTTCCCGTTCAGGAGGTGGGACTTGGGCAGTTTCTTAATCTTCCTGTACCTCTGTTTACTCATCTATCAATGGGGCTAATAATAGTATCTCTTAGTTATCATGATGATTACCCAGTTACTGTATCTGTTAAGGGCCGAACTAGAGAAACAGAACCAGTCAGACAATATATTAAGAGATTCACTAGTTAATCGGCTTATGTGGGGGCTGGCCAGGCAAGTTGGAAACCCATAGGGCAAGTTACCAGGAAGGGCAGGCTGGACCTTATTATATACATGGACTGAAGCTGCTCCCATCCACAAATGGGATTTTTTCTTCACCAAGGAAGCCTTTGCTTTACTTTAAGGCCTTTCAGTTGATTGAGTCAAAGCCCACCCAGATTATCTGGGATTATCTCCCATACTTTAGGTCACTGATTATAGACTTTAACCACATCTACACAGTACCTTCTCAACAACACATAAATTAGTGTTTGATTGAATAACTGGGGACTGTATCCCAGCCAAATTTACATGTAAAATTGGTCAGTCATATTGATTGCTTTGGATCTCAGTTAAGCAGACTAAACTCACTTGGGAATGAGTTTCAGTGTTACCCTTGCATTTCAAGCTCAGGGCTCTTCAGGTGTCTGTAATCCAGATCTTCTTTCTGACAGATCCGTTTTGTGTCTGTTAGTTTTGTTATAAGTTTTGTTATGATAATACAACCGTACAGTTTGTATCATTCATGATCCTAAAGGGTTCTCTCTGCTGGAGCCAGGGTGTCTGGCCATGGCAGGGTTCTGTGCAGGAATGTACACTGACACCTGCATAACACACTGTGTGGTGTCTGCTCTTAACGCATTCGTGTTATCCTTCCTTGCTCAGATAAGCATGTGAGTCTGCTTTGTGTGGACTGGTAAAGTCTTGGATTGTCAGTAACTGTTGAATGGTCCCACAGGCTTCTGATATAGTGAAAAGGTATTAGCTTTGGCTGGTTAGAGAAAAGATACTGATTTGGTCCTCTCTTTTTACTAGCACTGATTTTTCATAGCAGATTACAGATAGCAGATGAACTTCCTTTTAGGAAGTTAATTATATTCCTTTGAACATAATAAACTCTAACCTCCTCTCAATCTGGATCCAGGATGATGTCTTCTTTGTTCCTTCACTCAAAGTAGGAAAAGACTGGCCACTCAGAAGTAAAAACAGCTAATGGAAAAAGCACAACAGACATTGTTGAGATACTTCCTTGTGGTCTCTGGTTTCAAAGCTTTTAGCAGGAGCTCTGGAAACAATGCTTGTAGTTGATCCTCTTGTGGATTCTCTAGGCCTACATTTCAGTGTTTGGTTTCTTTCTATAGCTTTGCACAATGGGGTGATGGCACAGTCCTACTAAATCTTACCTCATGCAGTGGTGGTGGTGGTTGCATTGCTGCCAGCCCTTGCCTACTTCTCTGACAGCTGCCTCCCAGCTGAAGGATAGACTCCTGGAACCAGGTTTCCACGCAGCCTTACTCCATTTGACCATAGCTGGTGGACTTCTGACCTATATGCTGTGATAATTAAATCCTTTCTCTTGAAAGTTTAAGCTGAATATAGAGCTCAGAGCCATGGTTTCTGGAAGTTGAAAATTATTTAGATTTGGGCTTGGTACAACGTATATACTGATAAACACTGGCCAGGTATGCTGAAGAATGAGCAGAGAGAGTCCAGCTGTAGC
The DNA here is from genome assembly GCF_000151845.1 of Pteropus vampyrus. Lineage (NCBI taxonomy): Eukaryota > Metazoa > Chordata > Mammalia > Chiroptera > Pteropodidae > Pteropus > Pteropus vampyrus. Next base: position 3,525,552 of record NW_011888828.1, read on the forward strand.
AGGAGATTTGAAGATAAAAACAGAGATGGTGTGGTCTCAGAGAAAGTGAGGAAGAATGAGAGCTCGTGCAAGAAGCCACCTTGTTTCCCAGAGCTGTGTGAGGTTCACCTGTACTTCCTGTTGTGGGAATTCCTGGGATACCCATGGACACTCAGAATTAAAACCCATTTTCTTTAATTTGAGTTTAACCTCACAAGATAATATAATGCTATTAACCTCACAAGATAATATAATGCTATTAAAAGAACGATAACAATATTATAATTTAGAGATGAAATTTTCATACTGAACACATTTATATTGGCTTTAGGATGAACCCAGACTATTGCCTTGTTTTAGGATTTATTTTTACAGAGGTTAGGGTGCCATGAATATATTGAGAAAACGGAGCAGAGTAGTACTGTTATGTGAAGGAAATGTATTACTTATCTTAGGAACACTGACATCAAATCTGCGCCTTAGTGAGTAATAGAAACCTTTATTGTTTTGGCTTCTTTTGCCAACAAAAGGCAACAACAACAGCAACAGCAAAACCTCTTTAATGCAGGAGCTCCTAAAACAACACGAAATACAGCAGACTCATGAATTTCCAAACACTTATTCACATATACTCCTTGACGTGTTATATATTATGAATAAATCTTAGAAATGATGAAAGTCTTAAATCATTTTTTAATACTCTTCAAGACACCTTCCGCCTTCCTCCACCACTGCCTCTGATTTAAATCTTCCAAGTCATGGGATATTCAGTGGAAGAAGACAAGTTCTCAGGGTTTCTTAATAATTAATTCACAATTGTCATTTATACAAGTGTTTTTTTGTGTTTTCCTCTCAACATTCAGCTGTAGGTTAACTTTTTTGTGAGGCAGAGAAACACAGTAGCTAAGAACTCAGGCTCTGGAGCAGTGCTTGTCCAGGTTCAAATCCTGGCTTCATCATTTATGGGATGTGAGACCTTGGACATTTAAATTACAAAAACTTTCTCATCTGTAAAATTAGGATAATAACAGTACCTTCTTCTAAGGGTGGATGTATGGATTGAGTTAAAAGATGTAAGGCATGGTGTAATCCTGAAACTAGTGTAATATTGTATGTTAGCTATATTTTAATAAAAATCATTTTTAAAAAAGACATGAGGAAAAAAAGGTGTAAGGCATTAAAGCATTGCTCAGTTAGGCTACCTATTATTAATGGAGTGGATTTGTTATCAAGTCCAACTCCTTTTGCTCCAGTTGGATTAAGTAAATGATTCTTATTGAGTAGAATTTAAATTGGGATCTTAGAGTTTTTTGAGTTTCATATTAAAAAATTTTTAAGAGTAGTGAGTAGAGATTATCCAAACATTTCCAATAATGTTGTATTATAGAGGAGGAAGCTGACATTAAGTTATACGATTATGCTCACAAAGTGAGTAGAGATGAAACTGGACCTCAGAGCTCCGAATGCCTCACACAGTTCACTCTCTGTGTCTGACAGCCATCAGAATGATCCTTGGTCCTGAGCCCTACATGCCCTGTGTCTCCAGGAATTCATTTATAGGCTTAATGCAAGCAGATGTTTTATGTGCAAGGATGGATCACCTCTACCCTCTTCTCTTTGGCCCTCTATTTGCATAAAGAGGAGACTTGATCTTGGTATTTAAATAAGTTAACTACTCTTATTTACTTTTAAATGATGATTACTGAGAATATAGCCTTCAAATCTCTCCTAGATTTGTTCTGCTTAAGACTGAGGTAAAACCACAACTTGTATTTATGGTAGGCCTGATGTTGAAAGGATCACGACTTAAAAAAATAACACCTCCATGAAACATTGATGAATGTAATTTTGATATCAAATAGATGTATTGGCATTTCTGTACATTGATATATTTGCAAGTGGGATTCACATGTATTCAACAATGCGTGATAAGCACTTTGCTAGGCATTGTGATAAATCTAGGAAATTGAAACCCTGAAAAATAAATCTACAGGAATTTTACCCCACCCTAATTTTCTCTTCTTTGTAAAATGCTCTAGGGAACAATGATGTCATTTAGTGTTTACAGTTCAGTGTTACACTAATTCCCATAGGGAAATCTTTTGTGATACCTTCTGTAATTGCTTACAGATAAAACATAGGAAAGTAGAGTTTGCATATCAGTGTTTTAAAATAAACACATAATTGTGACAAATGTAACATATTAGTGTAAGATATGAACCATAGGGAAAACTGGGTGTGGGTACATGGAAATTCTACTATCTTTACAAGTTTTCTGTAAATCTTAAAACTATTACAAAATTTAAAAATTTATTTTAAAAGATCCTCCTGAAAAACATAACATACAAAATTACCATGACAAAAATAAGTTGCAGCAATTCAGCATTAGCATGGTGAGCAGCTTATATTCGATTTTGCCAATAATATAAGAAAAAATGATCAAGGCTGAATTATTTCAGTGAGAGAAAGTTCATTATTTTTATAGAAAGTCCTAGTTTGGAAACAAACATTTCTAATGAGGTGTTAGAGTTAAAAGGGAATACAAGTGCAGTTACACACTGAACAATGATATTTTGGTCATTGACGGACCACATGTACAATGGTGGTCCCATAAGAGTATAATGGAGCTGAAAAATTCCCATCGCCTAGTTACGTCCTAGTCGTAGTGATTGTAATATTGGTTATGTTTTAAGCTAAGTGTTATTACGAAAGAGTTGAAAAGTTAAAAAAAAAATTTAAAAAGCTCATGAAATAAAAAAGTTACAGTAAATTAAGGTTAATTTATTATTGAAGAAAAATGTTTTTATAAATTTAGTGTAGCCTAAGTGTACAGTGTTTATAAAGTGCCCAGTAGTGTACAGTAATGTCCTAGGTCTTCACACTCACTCGCCGATTACTTACCAACGCTCCCGGAGCAACTTCTAGTCCTGCAAGCTCCATTCACGGCATCCTATACAGGTGTACCATTTTTTATCTTTTATGCCGTATTTTTACTGCATTTTTTATGTGTTTAGATATACAAATACTATTGTGTTACAATTGCCTGCAGTATTCAGTATGGTAACATGCTATACAGATTTGTAGCCACACCATATAGCATAGGTGTGTAAATAGGCTATACCATCTAGGTTTGTGTAAGTGCATTTTGTGATGTTTGCATAACAACAAAATCAACTAATGATGCATTTTTCAGAGCATAGCCTTATGGTTGAGTAACGTATGACTGTACAGTTTTTATGTTAAAATTTAAAAATGCTGCCTAAAGTTACTGTTTGAAACATTTTGATGTAGGGACAAAAATGAACAAACTAAAGGCTGCTTCCTAATTACTTTGGCTTACTTCTATGTAGAGCACAAATCAACTGTATTATAGTTTATAATTATATGTTTATGAGTTTGGCTCCTCACCCAAAAGCAGTTGTTCATCTATACATCTCCAGATTTGGTACATAACAGATGATCAGTTAATGTTTCCTAATTTGAGAGGAGACACTTTCAAGTGAACTAGAAACAATGAGAGATCCAAGGACCTCAATAAAATGTATTTCTTTTTGAGGCTACTTGCAAAAGTAAATAAATGAGGTAGAGAAAACATATCTGATTTGTATGTGTATATTGGTTATCTAGCTGTCTTCTCAGGCAGCTAAAATCATCTAGTAGCCTTGCTACTCTGCTACCAAGGGCTATTCTACAGCATTTGACTTTCTGGTAAAGGTGCTGGTGGCAGTGATGGGAAAACAGTTATTACTGTTGATTTCCCTGTCATGGGAATTCTACTCAGTCTTTCTTAGGACCTCAGTGTCAGGGTTGTGGCTTGTGGGAATGAGGTAGAATTAGGAGTAGAGCTTGGAAGCACGTCTTAGATTCTAACCCCACCTCTTCGATCTCCATTTTCTTCTTTTTCTCCTTTTCTTGAAGTTCCAAGTAGACTCCCAAATATCCTTTGACTCAGTTCAACACAGCCTAAAACAGCTTTGTATCTCTCCTAGGAAAATTGTGGGTCTGGTTTTAGCAGTCAGAGTATTTATCTGTAACTACCACACCAGCTTTTTCCACTGCAGTGTTTGGAAAGGCTGTCATCTCTCTTCCAATCCATCAATAAAGCCAGAATTATATTTGTTATCTAGATAGGTGGACCTACAACTAGAGGGAATTACTAGATAATATATTGTCTTCTTTGAAAGTAACTTTGTTAAGAAAAAACAAATCTATCCACCTGCTTGTCTGTCTCCCAACTACCTGTTCATCAATCTATCCAAGCACGTATTCATTTCAGTTCATTTCTGTTATTATGAATTCTTGTAACAAGAAGGGTGATGGCCCAAGAAACAATGAGCACATCTTATAGACATTCACAAGGTGACATAGCCATTGCTTACATGTGTGAGTAGGATGATCTTGAGTGCCCCTAGAGGTCTGAATTAGACTGGACTGTCCTGCCAAGCCAGTTCTGAAAATGCCAACACTGGACTAGCTGAGTTTGAGGAGTGACTTCGGCTTTGGCTGCTGCAAGAAGGTAAATGTTGCTTTTCACGTCTGCTCAGTCTTGCCAATGAAAATCTGTTTCACTATTTTTTAAAGTTTGATTATATTTTATTCTCTTTCAGTTGTATTTCATTTGAATTGACGTTCATGGTTAGTTCTAGATATATTTTTTAAAGATCCCAGACATCCTTGGGTGGTTTTATATTTCCTAATCTGTTTTAAAATTGCCAGCTTAAAAAAACAAACAAAAAAAACAAACAAAAGCAAACAAAAAAAACAAAAAACCTAGAAACAAAAACTTTTGCCAGTTAACTTTTCTGTCTTCTCTACCTAACTGTAAGCTCTTTGGATGCAGGGGCTCGCCTTATTTGCTCTTGTCTCAGTACCTAGGATAATCCCTGGAACATGGAGGACACTAAGGAAATAATAGTTACAGTAATGATTTTTAAATTCTAAATGTTTATGTTCATTTAATTTGATTATTAACTCTTTGGTTTTTTAATTTTATGTTGAAGGAGTATGAGTTTGTGAGATCTATAGATTGTTTTCTTTTTGTAAGCTGTTTGAAGTTGTATGCATGCTACTGTTCATGCTAGGATTCTGGGGGATTTTCACCCCTGTGATGGCATGTAGATTTGCCCTTATTCTACTATTTCCTGAGTGATTGATTATTTGATGGTTTGAATGTAATTTTAATTATTCAGAGGTCATGGAATTTGACATGAACCAAATTACTTTTTTTGTTTTGTTTTGGTTTTTTGCCATAGCAAATTAAAAAAAAAACAAAACTTAAAATTATAAAATGAATAATGTTCATTATATAAAACTTGAAAAATACAGAGACATAGGTGGATAACAAATCATAATTCTGTACCTCTCAGAGCCAGCTACTGTTACACATGCAGTGATTTGCTGATAAAAGTTTAACATCCAGGTCCCTTAGTGTAAATCCAGTATGATTGTCGATACTTTTATTAATATTAATGAGTAGGATGAAAGTGAAACAACAAAATCATGTCAGAATTTCTACTCTTTTTGTCAGCGATATGAGAAACTTCTCTGCTGATTCAGATAATAGTTTTCAAATACTGGAAGAATGTTTCCTCAATTTTTTGTGCTGTTCACGGTGTAACAGCTACAAACAGCGTGCTTCTAAGTTGAATCTACATTATTAACATTTTATCCATCACTTTCTTAAGTCTAAACAGTCAATAAACTGATAAATTAGGCTCTGATTTGCCAATATCTGTGATGTAAATACTCTAACCTGGCCAGTTTAAAGCTACCAACATGACACCACTGCTGATAAATTAGGAAGAGATGCACAATAACACATATATAGTATTTCCACCATACAGACGTAATAGATATAAATCATCTCAAGAGCACAGATAATAGTAAAGATGGTAAAATGATTAGGAAATGATGAGTTTTTAGTATTTATTGCCTTTGTTTTTGTGTGATTTATTTAATATAAATTTATATAATTTATATATAAGTTTATGTAATTTTTAATAATTGCTATCTTTAACAACTGGCCTACAGAATTCCTGAAAATTTAATTATCAGCTCTCTTGAGCCAGAAGGAGCAGGTTCAACCACATGACTAGGTAGATATGTTCTCACTTTTCTTGTATAAATATAAAATTAAATATATATTGACTGATATACATATTTGTATGTATATGTTTTTCTTTTAAGTAAGATTTTAAAAATAAGATGGGAATCATACTGAATATTCAGTCTGACGACCTGTTTCATCTACCTCATATAAGTAAACTCTAGTGTCAGTTGGTATGCTCTGTTGCTTTGCCAGACTGCACTGCAGGCCATTTCACGGCGAGAATAGCTGGTCACACAGGGGACAGTGTGCGAATGGGTGAATAAAATGCCTCTTCTCCGCAGTATGGGAGGGAAGAGGAGAGAATGAAAGAGGACAGGGGCTCCACGAACCTCCTGTGTGGCAGGCTGGTTGTTTTAAGGTCTGGTGCCAACACAGGCTTCATTGCTCCTCAGGCAGCCCTCACCCTGCTACTGTTTGGGAACCTTACTCCTCTTGTCCACAGTAGAGCGCTCCATTCATGTTCGGCTGGACCCCATGCCAGTCATTCTCTCCTGCGTTCTCTTCTGCATCTTCTTGCTTCCCTCCTTTCTGCTTTCTTTCTTTTCTTTTTTTTTTTTTTTTTTTTTGATGCTTTTAGAAGACACGTTTACTCTATGAATCTTTTAAAATATACTGAAAAGATAGAACTACTCATTTGGGAGCAGTCATACTCAGTGTCTATAGACTTAATGAACAGTCATGCACTTACTGAAGGTATCCTCAGATATGCACCCTAAAACTTGCTTTTCTCTGGGCTCTCTAATCTAGAAATTTTTTATACTTGTTGGGTAACTTCATATAATCAGTGGTCATAATTTTAAATGACTTTAAAATCCTTTAGCTACCAGATATGTTCTTGGTATCCAATGGAAAAGTTTTCCCGTGACCTTGCAAAACATCCATATTTAGCTGGTGGGCGTGCTGCTTGCACTCCTTATGTAATAGGGAAATTATTAAATATATACAGTAAAAGTTCATGTCTACCCTCTTTTAAAATTACTTTACCAATTCCCAGGGGAGAACAAATCCAAGTGTTGTTAGAATGAACTCAGCTGTTTTCTGTGTTCTCTTTTACATTCTTGGTCAAAGTCTGGCTTTATGACAGAAACTCTTAAGAACTGCCTGATTTTGAAGAACTTGGTTAAAGGAATTTTTAAAAATGGATATGTAATTTCATTGATTTGATTTTACTGTTTTGTGTATATTTATTCCAAATTGTTATTTCCCCCACTATTGATTGAGCCAACTTTATTCTGACTTTGATATCGCCGAGACTTGGCGAAAAGACAGAAATGTAATGCTGTAGGTAGCTCTAACCTTAGGGCTTAGCTTACCTGAAACCTTTGATCAAGTGATTACAAAGCCTAAGAAATTGGTGGCTATGGTACTCATCTTTAAAAGATTTTAAAAAATAATTATCGGTGTAGGAAAATCTTAGTGTCCCATAACAACTTAATTTATGTACTTTTATTAATAACATTTAAACCTAGCTTTTAAAAAATATCTGCCTCACTATTTCAAATAAAAAATGGAGCTAATATTTTAGAAGTTGTTCTTTTTTTTTTTAGATTTTAAAGGCATGACTTCAAACTGATCTAAATTCTAACTTGTTGGAAACATCACTTACTTAGTGCTTAGATAAGTTTCAGATGCCTAAAATATGTATTTGTTTTTGCAATGAGAAATAGAAAACGATTATCCCTCACCGGTTTTATTTTAATCCCATAAAGAATGGGGAAACATGAAATCACTTTTCTCATTTTTTTTCTTTCCCTGCTGTCTTCTACCAAACCCTCTGATTTTTTTCATATGTTTTTATTCATAGTAAGATTTTATTCTTTACAAGAGACTATTACACTGATTAATTGAGATGAATTTGGTCTCATCTAAAAATACCACATGCTGTGGATAAGGCTTCTTCTCAGATATTCGTATGCATGCACACAGCTCTTTGTTTGTAACGTATTTTTTTGCTAGCCCAGCTCCAAATATCAGCTGCTTCTAAAACTTTTGAATTTTAGTGCTGATTTTGATTGCCACATCAGGTATCGATGCTATGTGGCTATCTCTTGAAGGTATTAATACAGAATGATTCAAAGTGAATTAGGAATATGTCAAGACGAAGGCCAAAAATATTGGTTTATACTAATTGTACCGCCACTAAAAAATTAATCCCCTCATTTTTACTCTGATAGATTTATCAGGTTGTATGTATATAGGGTCCGATTTCTCTTTTCCTCCTTTTAATTCTTTCTAACCTCTGTTCCTGCATCCTTAATATGACTTGAAATTTAAATAACCTATTAGTCAGATACTATCAGTTACTTATCTACATATATGTTCCTTTGATTTTCAGTGTCTGCAAAGGAAGAGAGTTATTTTCAGGTTCTTTTTTAAATGTTAGTTTATTCACGCAGTAACAAAGTAAAAAAGATAACTAAAAGCTATAGCCAAAAATGTTAGAATTAAGAGCTAATCTCCCTAACTCTGACATCAGAAAGTGTTATCAGGTATGCCTCTAAGTTCACAGCAGGAAGTGTAGAGGGTGGTGTCATTACCATTTTCTGTATCTCACTGTCTTCCATCTTTTTGCATAATAGGACCAAGAAAAGAGAAAATAGATGATATGATCTGATGAGAACCCATATATTAGAGTACTTATATATGTTTAGTACAAAACAAACTAACACATAAAGCTGATTTTTTTTTCAGATTAGTGAGAAACTACTGTTATGAGAAACCTTTTCTCTGTCTCTTTCTCTTTGAGTATTTATTTCATCCTTGGACAGAGCAGAGGGTTTTTAAGTTACGTTTGCTTCCTATTATATAGGTGTTAGGACTCTGTTTATAGACTGTGATGTAGGAAATATTTGCCTTTAATTTTTCCTTCTGTAGTGTGACCAAGTGACTCTTTGGATTTTTACCAAGTTTCCTGTGTCCTAATTTGTCTTGCCAGGTTGTGTCCCCTGACAGTCTTGTGATTGTTGCAGGAGTTTTCCCTGAATGTCCCTAAGGAAGTGTCCAAAGGGAGGCCTCAGCCTTTTTTGGTAGGAGCTCTGCTGCATACAGTTTTGAAACCAGCATGGCAAGTTTTAGAGAAGGGTGTAGTGTTCTACTCTTTTTAAAATTTTTTAAAGAACTTCTCTTTACAGCCTTTAAAAGTCATTGTTAAATAAGGTGTAATGGGTGAGTCATTTGTTTTTAGGAGACTTGTTCTTTACATATGACCTAAAATATTTTATGGTATGGAATCTGAACATGCGAAGAGGACTTTAGAAATTGACTTTTTTAATTTGCCATAATTTTTTAATTGAAGTTTTACATGCAACATCATTCCAGTATGTACATTTCCTAAGAAGTTTATAGTCTAATAGAAGAAGTAATACACCAGAATACCTTGAATACAAGGTAAAAGGTATATGAAAGTCCTAATTTTAAGTAAAGCATTCGACGGTCATGCTACCCTGAATGTGCCCAATCTCGTCTGATCTTGGAAGCTAAGCAGGGTCGGGCCTGGTTAGTACTTGGATGGGAGACCACCTTGGAATACCAGGTGCTGTAAACATTTAAAAAAAAAAGAAAGAAAGAAAGAAAAGCAAGAATGTAAAAAAAAAAAGAAAGAAAGAAAGAAAGAAAAGCAGGAATTCCCACAAAGTGTAGGCTCCTCCCTTTTTGTAGGTTTCTCACTAGACTTTGAGCCCCTTACAGGCAGGGACTGTGTGTCCTAGTTGATCTTGTATCTTTGGTATCTTGCCTAATGCCTGAAATAGCATAAGCTATTTCAACCAACATTTCTTGGTTGAAAATTAAAAATTACTTTTAACAGATAAATGCATGCTTGCCTTTTGCTCAAAAATACAGAAATCATCAGCTAATAAGACAAAACTTGAAAAATCAATTCTGGCTCTTATGGGTATTTCCAGTGGAAACTTCCATGTATTTGTCTAACATTTTATTATTCCCTCACTTTTTCCTGGCATATAATAGACACCCCTTTAGAACTATGCTATTCTTTTGATGCCTTTTACCAACAAATAACTTCTGATCATAAAATTGAATTCTACTTTATTACTGTATATCCAGGAAAGAAAGGGTTAGATTTTAGCTCTTTGCCTTTCTAGGTTTTCTGTATAAACTTTCTGTAGACCACTTTAGGTCAATGTGGAGTTAAGCTATAACCCCAGAAAAGATTTATTCTGGTGAGTAATTTTTGGATTCATTCATTAGGTTCTTATTGAACACAGTTCTACATCAGACCCATAGTTTTCCATCTTTTTGTGTTAACATCTGAAGAGATTCTGTTTTCACATATTGCAATAAAGGCCACCTTTCTTAGGTGCTGGCTGGACATTATGTCCTAAACCTCTTCTCAAAATAAGTTGTACCTGTTCTGCATGATACAGCATAACCTAGTAAGGCAAGCACTATCTGATTAAGAGCAATGTATGTTATTGTGTATTATTCATGGTTTGAAATTTAGCAGCACACCAGTGAAGAATTTGTGTTACCTATAGGTTGGGAGTTATCAGAGGCTTAACTTATTTAAAAAAATGAAAACATATTCTAAAGATAGTGTACAATGAAAAACTGTAAATAGGCAGAATTACCCCCGAAATTCCATTAATTGACACAAAGTACGGTGTTCGTTGCCAAATTAGGTGCCGTGTTGGAGTCTAATATACCATCTCTGAATTAGGTCATCCTTCTAATAGTAGTTTTCCATCTACTATTAGAAGAGAGTACTGTTTTTCATTGAGCCTCAGATGCTCATCAAGGTGATGTTTTATATGAAAAACACCCATTTTTAGAACATTAGACCCAGACACTTAAGGTAAGATGTGCATATAACAAAATATAACCGGGAATTGAAACCATCAGAACAAAAGCAGCAGCAATATTATTCCTGGGGATTTGCTTACTGAATAAATTATAGGTGGAATCATCTGTACTATTCAAATTATATTTATTTCTCTCTCTGAGTAGGATCGAGTTCACATTAGTTCAGTGAGCACATGATACAGTTCCACTGAACTGCACTATAAAAATGAACAGAAGACGGTCTCTTCTTGAAAAGTTTGCAGTCCAATTAAGGAGTCAAATCGTACATATGTAAACAAACAAACAAAAAAAGAACAAAAAACAACTTAAAGAATTTGGAAGACTAGGGTAATATATTCTCATTTTAAATGTACTATATTATTAATAGAGTTGAAAGCCTATTTCAGGATCTTTGAACACTTTTGTGGAACTTCTTGCTTAACAGAGCTAAAGAATTAGAAACTGCAGAGCTGCAGGTCACCATGTCCATTTTGTGAAAAATATTATGAGAAGCATGACCTAAAGGAACAGAGATCTGTGTTCTCAATGGGAATAATACAAAAGCTTGGTCTGTTTTGTTCTCTTGGCTTTGTGGGCGATTAGGTATAGGAGATTAAGTGTATGAAAAGTATGTATTACAGAAACTCAGAATGGTTGTAAGTGGTGAATAATAATTGCAACCAAATTGTGAATGGTCAATTATTTGAATTTATGAGGTAGAGTTATGATAAATATAGCTATAGGGCCATTCAACTGGTATTGGCAAGGCAGCTCCAAAAATTTTACCCTCATATGATTATAGAATATAGAAATTTGTGTATTGGAAAATAGGGTAGGAAATATAACCAAAAATTTTTTTGAGACTCTAATATGTGCCAGGTGTACTGCACTGTATATTTTATGTAGTTTTTTCATTCAGTTTTAGTAACAAGCCAAAAGATAGGCATTAGTATCCTCATGTTACAGGTAAGGAAACAATTCCATTGAGTAGGTAAATTGGCCAAGATCACACAAATAGGAAAGTAGGTCCCCGGCTGGCTTAAATTCTGTACTCTTTCTTCCCACTACAGTCATGATGCCCCAGGAGGTACATCATGCATCCTATTTGCTTTTTCGCTACCAGTCCTCCATATTCTTCATGATCACAGATCTGTCAAGAGAACCCGGTTTACAAATTTCAAAAAGTAGAATGTGTTAATGAAATGCACGTAAATGTGTATTTGCCCTAAAATTAAATATGTAAATAGGGGTTGTACATATGATTTGCTTGTCCTTGAAAAAGATTAAGTAGAAAAATACCTGCTGTAACTTGACATTATATTATAAATTTTAATGATTATAATTGGACTTTCGTGGTAATGAAAAAGTAAATGTACTCAGAACTCATATAACTTTTCCCCTAAAGCTTTCAGAGTATTAATGGAAGTATTTTGTAGTTTTGTTAATGTTTTTTAAATTTAGTAAAAACCATTCTAATTGGATCCTAATTTTTCTTAGTATTATTTTTTTTTTACTAATCTTTATTCTGTAATTCTTAAAAAGGAATTCAATCCCTGACCATACCCAAACTTTAAACTATGGAGATTCTTCAAAGTTTTAGAACTGAAAGATAATTCGTTTTCATTAGTTTCTAGTAGCTACACTTATTCTTTTCCATACCCTGCAGTTTATCAGACCTGACCCTACATATTGTGGTGACGATATTAATTTAGACACTATTAAAATGGCATCATAGCTTTTTATTTGTGTCAGTGGCAAAATATTGTTTACTAACTCATATGTTCTCCCATTACATAATATTGCCTTAAGTTATCAGGTAATATAGGATGATGAAAGTTTGACCAGTGCATACACAAGATGAAAATACTTGTGTGTTATATTCTATAGCATTATTGCTTTTTATTTTGAGAAGCAAATCACTGTTGGTCAAAAGCTTTATTTATAAAAAGATATCTAATGTTTTGTTTTTTTTTTCTGAAGTGCATAAGTCTGTGACTTTTGTTTAGTGTAGTCCTGAAATAAGTATCATTTTTTAAAAGTGCAGGTAATCTTTGATTTATAAATACCTGAACTTATAAAGGTTCTTTTCATAGAATGACTGACTTTCTATGTTCCTTCATAGAAAGACTAATTTTTTCACCTGGTATAGCCATAGTACCATTTTTTTTCAAAACTGTTTTGGTCCTAGGAATTTCTTTTACTTCATTCTTCTCTTCTCATCACTGCTTTTGTCCTATTCCCTCACATCCAGCCCCAGATTTTATCCCAGTATTACCACCGTCAACTTGGCAACCAGAAATGGCAAAGCCAGCTTCTTCCCCATCCTAGGGCGATCTTTCTCCCTGGGAGACATTTGGCAGTGTCTGGATACATTTTGGTTGTCCCAACTGGCAGGGGGCCGGGGGATGTAAGTCTTTGGCATCTATTAAGGAGAGGCCAGCAATGCAGCTGATTCTCTTTACAATATATAGGACAGCTCCACAACCCCACCCCTGCCAGCCGTTAACAAATGTCAGTAGTACAAGGGTGCAAAACCCTGCATTAGCTCTACTCCAGCATCAGCTCTATGTTTTCTTTAACTCTCCCAGTGCTAAATTTAGACACTCCTCTTCTGAGCTTTCATAATACCTTGTATAACATTTTTTTTACATTCTGTTTTTATTTTTTATTTGTTGATCTTGTCAAGATTGCATACTTCTTGAGGGCAGGGGTTGTATATTATTTATATTGGTGTTCCCATTTTGGGTATAATGCCAAGTACATACTCAGAGCTCCATAAATGAATGAATGCATGCATGAACAAGACACCCTAGACTTCTCCATTGCCTTTCTGGCACTTCCAGAAATCTCTTGCTCACATCTATCTTCTCTTTCCTACCACCACTCATTATTTATCTCATCAGATATTAGTGTGTCAATCTTAGCATCTATATATTTAGTTCCTAAAAATGTAGATCTGCCCACAATTCAAGACATAGAATACTAGCACTCCAAGGTTTATTCATAAACTCTTTTTTAAAAAAGGCAGGCATGCCACAGGGACAATGACTAGTGCATACAGACAAGCGAAAGTTAACAGTGCTTGTCCTAGACAAATTCCCACTTGCTTCTGAAACACTTTTGCTGTCGTTTCCCTCACCCATGGAATCTTAGTGTTTAACCTGGCTGGTGATGCCTGCCATCAGCACTTCCCTCTGTAGCGTATTTCCAGTTATGCTTTGGCATGCGTTTGAGTCCCAGTCCCTTCCTGTCTCTTACCATAGCTTCTTCTTGTGCTGCTCACAAACCATGCTCGACTGTCTCCTCACTCCTGATCTTTTGCACATTCTGCCTGACACTTCCTCTTCAGAATCTGTCCTCTGACACATTCAGTTCTCAGCCAAGACACACGTCATATTTTGGAAGCCTTTCCTCAGACCCCAAGATCAGGTAATGCATAACTTCTTTGCATACATAGCACCATGTGACTACTTTCATATGCTATTAATAGAAAGACAGTTGCAGTATTTGTCTTTCTCACTGAGGTCAGAGTCTGCTTTCAAGGCATTCCTGGTGCTTGGTATAAATCATACAAATAAAAAGTACTAAGTGTGTGCTCAAATAGATGAGACGGAATACCTCTTCCAGCCTGCAAAAATCACACCAGTCTGGTTAAACCTCTCTGTTGGGAAATGGAGATGAATCCATCCAAATGTTGAGAGCCTTTGGAGAAGATGGTACAAAGGAATAAACTTTTATTTACCAGTAGGCTTATCAGCTTGACCAGTGGACTGCACCTCTAAATGACATTAGCTTAACTCCTTGTTAAGCTAGTGGCTTTACTGACTGGCACTTTAATGATACGCCCATGGCCTTTAGTGAGGGGTTTTGTTTTGTTTTGTTTTGTTTTTAATTACAAAGAATGCATGTTTTAAAATGTTTTCATTTGCTTCTGCACACAGAATGTGATGATGACAATGGACACTTGCAGGCATTGTTCTGATTGATGTACTAAACAAGCCAAATCAGCAACTTCAGTTATTGATTTGTTTTTTCTCAGCAAAGAGAGAGGGTGGGTTGGGAGTGAATTTAAACTTGGAAACAAGCTGTGACTTTGAAAATTGTATAAATAATTTTAGGCATCTGTCTTACGATAAAACATGATCCAAAAGAAAAAGAGAGGTTGGATTTACTTAGGTGAGTTACAAAATGACCATTGAGGTTTGCATTGTTGCTCTTGTTGTACCTAGCAACATTTGTTTTCTTCTGCAGTGGCAGAGTCTGGCATGAGACTCCAGTATAAAATTTTGAGGGCCAGCTTTATGTTTGGGGGTACTTGCTTACACGCTGAACTTTGTAGAACATCCAGAAACATTTACCCATCTACTAAGCCTGAATTACAGACTTTGGGACTACAGTCAGACAGTAGTGAATTCACATCTGGCTCTGCCACTTATCAGCTGTGTGACTGCTGACACGATACCTAAACTCTAAGCCTCATTTTCTTTATTCGTTAATTGAATCGTGTGTTTGGCACACATAATAATAAGCTTTTCTCAACATCATCTTAATCGCTGTAATCTCATCATTAGAAATGCATTTCATTTGGTTAAGAAACTTTTTTAAAACATAATTTCCATTCTTAAAAACATCTTGACTACTAACTAAGGTTGTGTGCAAATGCAATGGTAGAGAGTGGTCCTACCACATAGTCTGCGAAGGGCTTATTGTGTGAGAGTGGGATAGAAGGCTAGAATGGGACTCTGAACAGCTAGAGAGTCCCCCAGAGTCCTGTAGGAAGATAAATCATCAGGCAATTAGACCTGAGACAATTCTGTCTTGACCCCAGCTTTTGATTCTCCTGCTCAGGATCTGAAAGCCTTTTTCCCTAACCCTCATTCCCCTCCTGGAAGGGTCTTTGACTGCCACATCTCAGGAGTGGTTTATCTATCCAACTGAGAACAAGGGCACCTGATGATAAGGGAAGCAGTGCCTGGAGAGCAGAAGGCCAAAGATCTGGATCAACTCTGCCAGGGACAAGACATGGGCTTATAAACTTAGAGTGGAGTGAAGATTCGGTTTTGCAGTCCTTTGTTTTGTCATGGACTGCCCTGAGCTCAGGTTCCATCTGAACAGCAGAAACCAAAGGAGAGCAAAGTAAATCTTAAAGAAAAAAATCTTTAAAAAACATAAACTGAGAGGTAGATGGAGTAAAAGGGGTCAAATATGTGGTGACAGAAAGAAATCTAACTATGGGAGGTGAACACTCAATGCAATATGTATGTGCCTTACTATTAAATTGTACACCTGAAACTTAACTGGATTTCGTTAACCAACATCACCATAAAAATAAACAAACAAACAAACAAATAAATAAATAACATGAACTGTTAGGCCTACAATCCATATGATATCGAACCCCAAAGTGAGAACCCATCAAGGGTCGTATGTGTTGTCAGATGTTTTGTGATGCCAATAAAGATTACAAACAAACATTAAGAATGATAATAGTATCTCACAACTGAACACACACTTTGTCCCAGGCACTGTGTAAAATGCTTTAATGGATTCTTCCTCTTCCTCTTTGAAACAACCTCATGAGGAAGCTGAGTTATCATTGCTTTTATACACAAGAGGCCTTAAAGAAGCTAAGTAATTTGCACAAAGTCACACCAGCCAGCAAGTGGAGGCATAAGGAGGGAATATGTACAACTGGACTCCAGAACTAGCTCTCTGAACCAACAAGCTCTACTGCCCACTCCTCTGATTAGTGGTCATGTGGCCATGTCTATCGCCCCATGGTGACCATCCTTCCTGAAGGTTCTCAGCTGAGACATGAGCCTGAGTTCCTGCTGAAGGACAGTCCCTGTGAAGTTTTCTCTTAAGACTGTAGAGTGCTACCTTCACGTGTAGCCTTTGTTCCTCAGAAAGATGAAGATGAAGGATTGTCTTCAAAACCAGTTTGGCATCCATAGCTACATTTGAGATACAGAAATTATATGTACTGCACAGCCAGGAGGCTACTCCAGCATCTCCCCAGACGGCTTCAAATACATGAAGATGTATTTGATCACAGGCCTTCTTTTTTAATTTTCCCTACCACGAAACCTGTTAACCTCTAAGGAGAACTTTAAACTTTGGAGTTTAGGTTTTAGACGTAAGATATTGGTTGGTTGGTTGGTTTCCAGATCTAGTCTAAACATGATACTGCAGATCTTGAGGCTTATAGAACTTGGGCTGACTTCAGTCAAAATTCTATTTTGTGCCAAGGTTTAATCGAAGTATAACATACAAGAAAAGGCACAAAGCATATAGCTCAATGGATTACATCTACTTAGCATCTTAGAAGACCCCCTCCATATTAGTTTCTTAGGGCTGCCATAACAAAATACCACATACTGGGTGACTTAAAACAATAAAGATGATTGCCTTGCACTTCTGGAGGTCAGAAGTCTGAAACGAAGGCGTCAGCAGGGCCATCCTCTGAATCCATGGCAGAGTCCTTCGTTGCCTCTTCTTTAGCTTCAAGTGGTTCGTCGGCAGTCTTTGGCATTCCCTGGCTTGCAGCTGCATCGCTCCAGTCTTTGACTTCGTCATCACGTGGCATTTCCCTGTGTGTCTCTTTTTTCTTATGGCCTCTTCTAAGGATACTAGTTATACTGGATTAGGGGCCAACCCTATTCCAATATGATCTCACCTTAACTAATTACATCTGTAATGACTCTATTTCTAAATAAGGTCACACTCTGAGGACTAGAGTTTAAGAGTTCAACATGTTTTGTTTTTTTGTGGTGGGGGGCAGATTGACCCAAATATCCACCATGCTCCACCCCAGTCAATACACTCCCCTCTTTCACGAAGGTAATTAATAAAAGATCTTTTAAAGTAATAATAACAAACCAAATCAGTGGTTATAAGCAAGGGGATTATGATGTAGACATTCAGTAACATCTTTTATACCCTACCTGGACATACATGGAACTTTGATGTTTTTGTCCTTGCTTCTAAATACTGATTTTGATTGTTTTAGTTACAGTACCTGAGTCAACAGATACAATATTAACATGCAGATTCTCTCTAGTTTTGCCCTAAGAAGTTCTTCTAGAACCTTCAGTCAACCTGTTTGCATTTTAGCGCTGTTACCTCTTCCGTAATACCTTATACTGTTTTTTCCCAAGTAGTTGTTTACAGAAAACCTTCAAGAACATTAAAAAAATCAGTATTGATAAAAAATATTTATGTTTTTATATTATAGTCCCAGCTTCATAGTGTTAGAGACCGCCTGAGCCTAATTTTTTTTTTTTTCTTTTCTGGCAGAATAGCGTGTCCTTAAAGTGTCTCTCCCATAAAATGGACTGCTATGCATCTTCCTGTTGTATCTATCTAAGGAATAGCAAGAGGATTTATAAATTACCACAAAAATTCGAAAATACATATAAATTTTAAAAGAGAAAAAGTGAAGAATTTTATAAACAAACTTTTTTTTCTAAATGATATCACTAAACTTTAATGGTTATATATATTTTTTCTAAATGATTCCAAAAACAATTAGCCCATCTTGTATGAATAAAGACAACACACAAACAGCCTCGCAGACTAATAACTTAAACCTTTGCAGCCTAGAGAATAATAATCAATGAGTAAACAGAGGCTTGGAAGAGTTGTGTGACTTGCCTAAGGTCACACAGTAAGATCAGTGCAAGCAGAGACTTTTAAGTGTTGATGTTTTTAATTCTAATCTTGGGAAGAAACGTGTTAGTCTTTAGTTCACATTGACTGCGAGGATGATCTTTTTTTGATTTGAGAAGACAGAAGTTCCAATGTCAAGCACAAAAGAAATGGGAGGGTCAAAACCTTTTGAGCACCTTATAATTCTGACATCAAGCAGTGTCCAGAATTCATTGGAAGACACAGTATGTAGGTAGCTATGAAAACAATTTTAAGGCAAAATTTTGCAGATATACTCCTCACCTCCCATAAAACATCTTAAATATCAAAGGCAATTTTGAAAAGATTTTTAGTTTGTGTTTTGTAAAGATAATAGACCAGTGATTAATGTATTAAACTTGCTGTTTGGCGCCATATTGGGTCTCAGAAATGACCTGGCACGATGAATGATTCTTTTTTAGAAGGATTAATGAGTGTGTAATAAATTTTCTTTCTTTCTTTTTCTAGCCAAGGACCCTTGTCATCCATTAGAGCAGTAATCAAGAGATGTAAGTTTGTTTTTTCCTGTTCTGTATTTTCCTCTGTAATAATTTTAAATGATGGTTTAGATTTCTAGCAAGTGATTGTATTTGATGAATCTTACAAAGACTCCAACAAGAAGAGCTTCTGTTAAAGAGTAATAAACCATTACAGCCATGCAACTAGTTTTTCAACTTTCTTTTCAACTTTTCTTTATTGATAAGCCAGTTCCTCAGAACAGTATTTTTCTCTTGTAAAACTAAGCTGTTAAAAAACAAACAAACAAACAAACTGGATTATCTAGTCAGTTTCTATGATCTAATATAAATTTTATGTAACTATTTTCTATAGGTAGGAACATCTGATGAGTTTTTAAAATATCAAAGCCTCTCTTTTTTGATTCATTTGCTTCCAGAGTATTTTTATTTAACTGTAAATGTCTGTGGAGAACATAGTAGACAGATAGAAGTGCTGTAGTAGAAGTCTCTCCAGAACAGTAGATTCACACTAACTTTCCCTCTTGGCTAAAGTTTTAAAACTTGCTCTTGGTGTGTAGAGTTTTAAGATCTTTTTAAATAAAAGACTGTTAAGTTCACTTTTTCAAATAGAACGTGGATTACCTATTATAAAACAAAGAAAAGAAAGGGGTTTTTATATGTTCTTTACATTACTTGAGCTGAGATCACCACCATGAGGATAATGTATATTATTTTTGGAAACATAATTCTGTAATATTTAATATGAATTTAGGGTGTCCACAGGTTGTGAAGTGCATGCATCTGAGCTCATTGTGGTGAATAGTTTGTATGGTGGCAATATAGAAAGATATTCCACATTTCCCCACATTTCATTTTTGTTGTTGTCGATGGTGAATTACAAAACTGTGGGAATGCCACAGTGTGTACTGAAGGGAGTTCAGATACGAAGATGAAAAATTCATGATAGCTTCACATACCTTAGAGCCCTTTGGGTGTGGGTGGGGGGATGGGGGAGGGAGGGAGAAAATTTAAATAGGAAATTACAGTCTAGAATTTAGGCAAGAATTTCTTCCTGGAGATACAGTTTGGGCGTGATCAAGGTTATAGGCAAAATCCTGGGAGTAGCTAAACATTTAGGGAGAAAGTGTGCAGGATAAAGAAGATGACAAAGGACAGAATCTTGGGAAGCAGTAATGTCTGGGGTCAAGCTGTGCCTTTTAGGTGCCATAGGGCAAAAGATACATGACCTAGAAAACCCAGCTCTGCTGAGAGGAGAGCCTCCTTTCACTGGGTCCTGTCTGCTGGCTCTCGCCTTTGTTCTCTGGCTTCTTACTTTTCCTCTATCTTGGGTTTCAGGATTTCTTTGTTGAGAATTGTAATCTGTACTTGACTTCCCCCTAGCTCTTTCAGGATGGATTTTACTTACCCTGAGGCCCTATGCCATGCAAGCTTTAAGGAGAAGGCAGCTAAGGAGAAGTGGGCAAAAAAAGGCTGAAAAAGAATGATCAGTATAATAGAACAGCTAGGGGACCACTGTGTGTTAGAGGTCAAGGGAAGTGAGGTTTTCCAAAAACATGAGTGAACCACAAATAGCTGTTACTGCTGCAGCAAGGTCAGGCAAAAAGGCTGCTGAGAATGGGTCATTGTATGTGACACTTAGGAAGTCAGCGGTGACCTTCGAGAGAACAGTTTCAGTAAAACATTGAAGCTGGAAGTCACACTTCAACGTGAACAATGAATGGAATATGTGGAAGTTGGGACAGCTGGAGTAGGCTACTCTTATGAAATTTGGTTGGTAAACAGGAGAAGGAAGGGGACTGTAGCTTGAGAAGGGACGAGGGTCAGACAGAGAGGAGATCCAAACATGTTCACAGACTGTTTAGGAAGAGGAAGCTTGGAGGCCTTTGTAGGCAGCAGGGAAGGGATCAGTGGAGAGATCGGACTAGCCAGAGAAAAGGAAATTGGCGAAGTAGGCCTAGCAGAGAGGAAGGAGAAGGTGAAACAGAGGGAAAACTCTTGCTTTGAGGAATCTCTTTTAAAAAACAACCCAGTTATCTTTTAATTTTTTGTATGCATTTCTTTGTATATACTAAAGAACTATTTGCTGGTTGTCTTTATTGCTGATGTTTAGATAAGAAGGCCAAACACATCCTCACATGATGCCATGTAAATACAGATTGAAGAATAATCATGCCAGTCTTTCTCTTTTTCCCTTCGCCCATTCTACAAGAAGTTGTAAATAATTTCTGTATTACCCAACCTACTGAAATGTTTGCTTTCCTCTCCCAGACTCAATCACTGAACACTGTCAAGGAGAAAGACTTTATCACATTTTTAAAGCAATATCACTTAAATGGTTATAGTTTAAATTATTTCATAATGGGTCTGGTTCCAGTCAAGCCTTGAGGTCTTCCTTATTTCATTCATTCTTATGAGCCCTTGTTACTTTGGGTAACGATCTTAAAAGTGTTCTAACTGGATATCATGCTTTTCCTTTCATTAACTTTTTAAAAGAAAAATATTCTTTGAAATTTAGATTTAGCTAATATTCATTGCCTACAGTAAGTCAGGAACTGTTCATATATGTTATAAAATAATGCTCTGCGTGGTAGGTATTAACTTCATTTTACGGATGGTAAGGGCACTGAGTCTCAGAGAGGTTAAATGACTTCACAAGGTAGAGCTGAGATGTGAACCTATACTTTGTGGCTCCAAGACCATGAGCATTCCGCTCCATGGATGTTCTTGTTATCATGGCAGACATATTTAGCTCATATCCTATCTCAAGCAGTTGTAGTTAGTTATTTTTTATTATTGTGATTTTCATTGGTAAGGTAGGATTATAGCAAGAACGCTTATAATGTAATAATCCTTCTATGTGTTTATTTCTTCTGACCATCATTTAGCAACATTTTTTAATTATTCAGAATCAGGACAAGCATTGAGCACTCCGAGATCCACAAGGAGTTAAACTGCTTAAAGGAGCAAACTGCTCTCAGCCTGTCCTGTAATGGGCTGTGTGCCCAGGGATAATTCATTTAGCCTCTCTGTATCTCAGTCTCCTCATCTGTAAGGTTGGAGTAGGATGATCACTGAGGGTCCTTTCATGCTTATGTTCCTGTTGGAACTTACAAAGATTCTTATTAGTGTTAATATTGCAAATCCAGATCTCAGTCTTTTATAAACAGCTGGATATGAGTTTGTTTTGTACTTAGAATTTAACCTTATGAACTAGAAAAATTTGAGAATAGTTCTGTGACATGATACTATAACTTTAACTGAAAATACTGCCTTTATTCTGTGGCCTTAATCCGAAACGCATGTGAGACTAGCAGCTTGTGGCAGGAGTCAAAATGAATGTGTTGGTTTGGATAGACATTGGTGACAAATTCAAGTTTCCTGGCAACAGCTACATCAGATCTGTTTAATCTGGGAAAGTGAGAATGAGATTAAGCAGACAATTAGGAAATTAGCAGGAAGAGTATAAATTATTACATGAACTCTGCCATGAAAATCTAAAGTATTTCTAGCTGCTAAACTTGTTCCACACTGACACAAAGTGCCAGCCATTCTATAAAGAGAGAAAAAAGAGATGAGTGAATGTGAAAAAAAAAACAAAAAAAAATCAGAGCAGGAGAGAGGAAAGCCGTGCTTCTCAAAGGATGTGGAGCTCTGTAAGCATGCTCGGAGACCTTCTCACTCCTCATTCTGCTGCATTCAGAGTGGCACTACCACTCTGCCAACCAGGGAGCCTGTAACCCATTCTCTCTGGTGCGAAGGGGCAGAATCAAGTGAAAAGATTTAAAAGAATATAAATTGACTACTGAATTTCCTTTAAGTATTATTCATACTTTAAAATTGATTCCTATTGAAGTAGCAAATTGATTTTGCAGAATGGCTTTTGGATCTTTTTTGCACTGTTAAAAACTGTAGGCAGATTTTTATTTTTTTATTTATTTTTTATTTTTTTACTGTGGTTATGTGTGTGGATATATCTTGGTCTGTACAGATAATATCTTCGCTGCAACGTCTTTCTTTACTCCCTGAAACTATGGTTCATCAACTTTTCCTTTCCGTCGAAGTGTGCAGAGTGGAGGAAAACAGTGGTATGGCAAGACAGTCTTGCTCCTGAATTCTTTTTAGAGCACAGGAAGCTGAGTTCACTCTTTTCTCTCTTTCCTCTTCTATAACCCCTTCTTTTTTTCCCTTAGCACTCATGAATAGTGCACAGCAAAAATGCCCCGTGGAAGAGGTATGTTCGTGACAATAAATAATATGATGTCTTTTACAAGTGCTGTGTCTGCTGATTCTGGCTTTAGTGATGGTGATGATGTGGTTGTAGTACACTCAGTGATCCTCTGACTTAACGAAACTATTTTTACAAATCAGACACACCACTGTAGCCTCTCTGTCCTTTTATTCTAGTAGCCAAAATGCACCTCAGCTTGATTTAACTCTTGTTAAAAATGTAATAGTCAAACCAGTTGATAATATGAATACAGGACATCCTCCAGCTTGGGATCCAAGGGTTTGGGTTTCAAATGTTGAGTTTGCTTTGACAGCCCAGAGTAGGTTCAGCCTTCAGAGCTCCAACCCCACCCGCCTTAATTTCATCCTCACTTTCACCTCTACTCCTGCCTCCTTAGTTTCATCAGCTTCCTTCTTCATAGAGAATCAGAAGTTAATAGGAGGGAAAAAGAAAAGATTCATACTTTCAACCTTTTCAAATTAGAAGAATTGGTAAAGTAGAGTATTGGAGAGATATAAAAGCAACTAGTAGAAACAGTTTATAGCTGAAACAAATTCCGCTTGTGTCCAACTCATTACACTATAGTATTTGTAGATTTTTTTAAAAAGAATCTTTAGAATGTGCTCCTTGAAAATAGAGGTAATGTTCTCTATTGAACATATGTGTAATATGTGACCCTATATGTGACATATTTTCCAGATCATCTGATTAAGATGTAATTTAATTTTAAAATAAAATTGAAAAAAATTTAAATGGCCTAGTTTTTGAGTTTAAGAATTCAAGAAGTCAGTGCTGCATATACAATAATACATGCTATAAACATGTTTATAAAAGTGATATGAACATTTTTTACATTTCTTATCTCTTAATATAAGTAATTAACAACTTAAAGGTTGTAAAACTCCAGGTAAGTTAGAAAATAGATGAAAATTTGACCACCATCACTCTCTTTACAATAAAGCTATAAACAAATACTACAAAAGTATAGTCATGGGTCAGAATAGATATTTAAAAATATTTTCTGCCCACTCTTATTTCATGTCATAATGCTCTTAACGTGCAATTTTTACCTAATTGTCTTCTCTGTTCATTCTTTAAATTATTTTCAGAACTGCAGAATGTGCTTTGAGGAGTTTTTGAAATCTATGTTTCTTTATGAAATTCAAATATATAACTATAATTAACTTTATACCATATGAACGATTATTTTGATTTGCTTTTCTATTATGGATGTTAAAATCCATACATTCTATATGATGGCAAGTGTGTCATTTTTTCCCAATAATATAACCTATAAAAATTTAAACCTCTATTGAATGTACAAATTTTGTACTATATCAATTTATTTTTTTCTTTTACAGCTTCTCGGACTTCTATTCAGAGTGAGCTTCATCGAGATAGGAGGTATGGTTATTATTTATAATAGAGGACACCTATTCTGCTAATGAAATAAAAGTGTATTACAGCAAATTAAATGTTTCTCTTTCATAAGCAGTGTATTATAGTGTTCTGCCTCATCGATACATTTCCTGAATTAATCTGTAAATTTGAATGATGAAGACTGGGAAAAGAAGCAACACAAGCCTAAAAATGTACTTTTGACAGCATTATTTACTGACATCAGTTTAAAAATGTTTGTTAAGCAACTGCTATGTGTAAAGCATTGTTAGAACTGCTTCAAAGAAATGCTTTGTACCTCGTAGCTACTTGGTAGATAAATGGATGGGTTATAGGATAGGAAATTGAGTGGAAGAATAAAAGAAAAGAGGCAGGCAGTCTGGATAGGTAGCTGGATGAGTAAATGGCAGATGGTTGGGTGGAAAAAGGGAAGGAGGGGAGAAGAGAGGAATGAGTTGCTGGATAGATAGAAGAAAGGACCAATAGAGAGGCAGATAGAGAGGGTTGAATGGAATAAAAGGTGGATGAATAGATGGGTGAATTTTTTTATAAGACATGGTCCTTGCTTTCAAATTTCTTAACGATATAATATAGGGGAATGAAGAACAAGGACTTTAGAGTCAGACATTACCAAGTTCAAATCCTGACTACGTTTTCATCATGTGACCTCGGGCAAGCTACTTAACCTTTCTTAGTTTTAATATCCCTATTTTTAAAATGGTGCTAACCATACCTACCTCATAGGTTGTCACAGCGATTAATGCAGGTAAAGTGGTTAACATTTATTAACTGGTAACTCTTATTATTTAGTTAGACAAAAGCTATAAACTGAGGTTCTTAAGTAATACCAGTCAAGTTTAATCAGTGAGCAGGTTCTACTGTTTCACAAGGTAGCACGAGAGAGTATGTGCATGATGATGGCAGTGCTTTTTTGTTTTTGTTTTTGTTTTCCATGGAATACCAGAGAAAGGAAGAGAGTATCATCATCCCTATTTGTTAGATGAGAAAATTGAGGCTCAGAGAGGTTGGTTGATTTGTTTAGTCACACAGTTGGTATTTGTTAGGAAATTGAGTTGAAGGAAGATTTAAACATTAAACTGTAGAATCAGTCAGGTTAAGAAAATGATGAAAGAATCGACGCCTAAGTCACTGTGGCTCTTCACAACTGACCAGGAACACAAACAGACACATCATGGTCTAGAAGCGAACATGTAAACTCTAAACACTTAAAGATCACTTTGAATTGGGACAGAGGTGGAATGAGGAGGAAGAAGATATTCTATTTATATGGTATCATTTCAGAGTATATACTTTATAATAACAGAAAACTAAAGAATTTTATTTGACCAGTGCACTTTTCTACCTTACGATATATTTATGTTTGTGCAGAGCCCTGGAATGAAAAGGTTGTATGAGCCTTACTTATTCATTGTTCTTATCAACCAAGACAGAATTAAGTGTGCTTAGGCTACATCTCTAATTTTTTGAGGCCAAAATCATAGAGGATGACTGTCATTTGATCCTTTGAAGCCTACCTGGGTGTACTGTTAGAGATAGCCCAGGCCAGACAGGTCACTTCTATGACTCTGGTGGCTCTTATGTCCTTTTTGTTGGTGGTGGTTGCTTTTATGAAGCTTTGAACATCTGCAAATAGACAATAGCTTGTAACTAACCTGCAAAACCTCACTGAGGCTTCTGTCTGCTAGGCGCCCAGAGATCACCATTGTGGCAGCTGAGCCGCTGAGACCGGCCTCCTGGTTTTCAGGAGCCCCACCCCCAGGACTGGGATTTCCTCCATCCTCTGCAGCAGGCCCTTGGAGACCCAATGAGCTGGTTCCTGCCGAGGTGAATAAGTACTCTGTTATCTCTTTGTATTTTATTTTAAAAGTGAAGTTCAAAGAAAAGAACAGTGAGACTATTAACATGTTGGCTATCACTCATAGATGTCTAAAATCTTTGGTCTTTATTTTGCAGCTCCCACCATCTTATGAACAAGTCATAAAAGAAATCAACCAAGTTCAAGTTAATACCACAAATAATAATAATGCTGCTGCCACTCCGAGGCACACTATCACTTCTGCAACTCAGACTGACTTTTCGGAAGAAATAGACAACGATCTGCCTCAAAGTAATGCAAGTAATTTGTCTTCTCTAATTCTGACCTAGTTCTAGGGAATAAATCAGTAGGCTTTAGCCTTTAAAATAATTTGCAATTTGTACATAATTCATTGAGCTCTCCTTCCCAGTCAGTGTGAACGTGTGAGCTTTCTGTACTTGGGTTTGCTGTGATAATTATAATAGCTCATTATCATGAGCTGCAGCCCTAATCTCTTGCGTTCACCCTAGTTCATGTGACAAAAACATCATCCTTTAAACTTATGGTTGGTATTACTGCTGATGCCCTTTATTTCCATTGAGAAGGATGTTATATTTAGCAACTTAAACTTGATAGGCTGCTAAAGATGATTGTCCTATTAGGCTTTTAAAAAGCATTGTTTTAGGTTAGTAGATGAGAGTAAATTTGGAAAAGTAAAGCAAGAATTGTTGGAATTTTGACAAGAGAGAGGAATGGTTTGTGTGATAAGTCTACTAAGAATCAGAAATTTAATGGTGTTTTAAACTATTACATAATGAATGTTTGTTATATGAATGAATTTAACTTGGAGAACACTCCTGCAGGAAGCTGAGTATAAACATTTCCCCCATTGATTTTGGAGTTACTTTTTACTAAGAAAACCAAAATCCCTTGCTATTTTACATGTATATTTTTAAAATCTGTGTGTCTTCTATTATTTTTCCTTTTAATATTGCAACTTTTTTTTGTTCTTTTTGGTCTCGTCAGCACTACAGGCACCTCTTAAACCTCTTCAGCCTTCTCCAGTTGTCTCAGACATTGATCTGCCAACAAATGTGGCACCTTTAATAGTCTTTGATATTTCTGAAGAACAGAATTGTCTAGAAAACTCCAGTGCTACAAGATGTCCAGTGCCAAAACCAAGATCAAAAAGCAACCTCAGACCAGTAGCCAGAGATACTCATGTTAAAGAGCAGAATCACCAGAAAATCAGCCCAGTGGTCACAGGAGAAGAATCACCCCCACGCCGGCCGCACTCCGTGTTGGACTTGAATGGTCAGGCAGTGATGAACATTATGAACACAGAACGAAGCCAAAATAGTATTGTTTCACAGATCAAAGCCTTCGATAGTCAGACAAATACAGAAACCTCAGGACCGCCCAAAAGACCAGAGATTGCCCCCCGCACACTCCCTCCAAGGCCTGCCGTGGCCCCCAAACCAACTGCTACCAGAGCTTGTGGAGGATCGGACTCCTGGAATGAAAACAGATTCAATGTGGCCTCTAGGGAAGGGCTCACCCCACACTTTCCCCCGAAAGAAGCAGGGAGCATCCCAGTAACCAAACCTGAATTGCCAAAGAAACCAAATCCTGGCCTTACACGAAGCATTAATCATGAGATTCCAGGTGGAGGGTCTGTGTCTGACAGCCCTGATTGTGGAAAGAAAGTTCCAACTCCTGCTCCTCGGCCTTTGCTGCCGAAGAAATCAGTTTCCTCAGAAAACTCCACCTACCCTGCAGCTTTGCTGAAACCAGTCACTGTTCCTCCCCGACTGTCAGTGGCATCACAAGCCAAAGCATTCAGGTCACTGGGTGAAGGACCCTCGGCCAGTCCCCCAGTTCCAGGTCTGCAGAGCAAGCCTCCAGGGGACATCGACCTCATCAGTTTCGATGATGATGTTCTACCCACCCCATCTGGGAACCTGGTTGAAGACTCCGTTGGTTCAGAGGTGGTTCTGGGTGAGTAAGAATCAGGAGTGGAGGGGACTCTTGAATGACACTTGCTGTTTTAGTTTCCAGGACGTAAGTTATTGAGGCATGTATGTGCATGTGTGTGCACATGCATGTGTGTATACAGACAGGAAGAAACACAGAGAGATTAAAAAACATGGAACCGGATGGGAGATGGAAATGGAGAGGAAAGGGGATATGGAGACAGAAGGAGGGAGACACACACACTGATCACTATTTGAGCCAGGAATGAGCAGACTGAGATTAGGAACTAAACTAGATGTAAGGCTGACTCCCTTACTCTGGCAGGTGGAGATTCAGGCGTTAGAAGGTTGCAGGGGAAAGTTCTTATAGATGGGAAGTCATGCAGCGGCCTCAGAAGGGCTCCTCAGATTGAACCAGCCCCACTGGGAGTGCTAGGAGAGGGACCAGCCCTGGGAGAACTCTGGCAAGAACAATGCAAGGAGTGAGGATCCAGCCATATGGTGCAATTTTTTTTTCCCATAATATTCACAGAACCTCTTCCCTAGGGAATGCAAAGTTTTGTAAATAAAATACAACAGTTTTAAGTTTCCTGCCAAGATCAGGACAATTAAATTTCCCAAGAGGCAGAGAGTATGTTTTTTGTTTTTATTTTTTTGTCATACCGTTCAATGGAGGGTGTGATGGTAAAGCTTATCTTTGATTTGTCAAACTAATCTCTTTTACTTGTCATTAATAAGATTCCTTTTACTGCTATTTACTTATTTGGGTAAAATTTGTGAACATATAAGCTTGATAGTATTTCCAAAAGGTTGAAAATACTCAAAAGTTGTCATCTTATAAATGTTTAACATGAATCAACATGGTATAAGCTCTATGATTCAAAACTGGATTCTGCACAGCACGGGTGTATTTTAAATGATAACAAACACATATTTGTTAAACATTTATTATGCACATAACATGGTAACTGGCTATAGCATGCCTCTTGTCCATAAGGAGTGTTAGAATATATTGCGTTTCTACAGTATTCCAAGCCCTCTGTTAGGTACCCTGACATACATTATTTAATTTAATGCTTACAGTAACCTTCTACAAGGTATCATTAGCTTCAACTTGCAGATGAAGAAAACAAGGCTGAGAGACATCAATGGGTTACTTGCCCAGTGTCATAAAACTACAACTTTCCATGGCAAGATTCAAACTCAGTCTTTTTAAGCCTAGTTTTTTTACTATATCATGTTGTCCAACATTTTCATGAATCTTTAAACCATGTAACACATTAAAAACTTTTCAAGTCTTTGTTATATCATTTTCTTATTTAAACCTCTTTAGTGTTACAAGGTTCAAGGTAGGGCAGGGATGGGTAAATCCAACAGCAGAAAGCTGCTTAAGGTGTTGAAACTACTAGTATAGGCCAAAGAAATATCACTGTTTGTGGAAACTCCTAGATTCTGTGGTGATGGCAACTTGGTTAGTAATTGCTGAGACCTTATTCTGTGTCATTAAGCAGATAATTATGTCATCTTGAGGAAGGTCCACAGTATACATTCGACATGAATACAGTGTCAGGCTTCACTCAGCCTTTTCTGTTTCTTGATTTCTACCGCTTCATTGCACAACATGTAATT
The DNA here is from genome assembly GCF_000151845.1 of Pteropus vampyrus. Lineage (NCBI taxonomy): Eukaryota > Metazoa > Chordata > Mammalia > Chiroptera > Pteropodidae > Pteropus > Pteropus vampyrus. The sequence continues at coordinate 3,555,646 of NW_011888828.1, forward strand.
TTCAAGGTAGTCTTTTAGCAAAGTGTGTAGTTTGCTTGCCCTACCTGACCGAGCATTGCTCTTGACTGTGGAGTTGTACTGAACACTTGATGTTCTTTCTAAACCTGATCCTCTTCCTATGTTCTGCACCTCACTTAGTGACATCATCACACACCCCGCCTTCCCTAGGGAATCCTAGAGATCATCCTTGGGTCTTCCTACCTGTCACACAGTGGCTGGTTGTTTGGTCTTGGAGTCAGACTGGCCAGGATCTACTGCTTAATTGGTATGTGACCCTGGGCAATTTACTTAACCCCGTGAGTGCTTCGATGTCCTCATCTGTAAAACACGATAATAATACTCATGTTTTACAGATGTGATTATGTGGATTCCATGTAATTATGCAGGAAAGCCCTATCACGTAGTCTGAAGTATAGTGAGTGCTTATTAAACAATATTTGTAGTCTTTGCCCTTCACATCCAATTAGTTACCAACTCCTGCTGGTTTTATCTTCCGAATAGTTCTTGAATCTTCCTCTCATTTCCATCCCTCCTGCTACTGCCCCGTTTTAGGCCCTTACACCCAAATTACCTCAGTGGTCTCCTACAACTGTTCCTGCTGCTTCCTCAAACCCCTCGTCCATGTTATAGCTACCGGAGCGATTGTTCTGGAGTGTGCATTGGACCTTGTTACCTCTCTGCTTAGTGCCATCTAGAGGCCTTCGGGATCACCTCTGAATTCCTCAACAATGGAGAGGTTTTTGTTTCTTTATTGATTTGGGCTGTGTGACTTTTTGATGGTATATCAACAGCATTGTCTTTGTAAATAAAGGATTATGGCTTAATCATCGTGGTATCAGCCAGAAACTGGGAGAGGAACAGAAGAGAAAGGAGAGACGCTCACAAATATGTCTTTCCTTCTCTTTCTCTTCCCTAAAAAATAAAGAAAATTTAATAAAATAGTTTTCATTAAATGAAGTTGCTGAATTAATCTCAGGAAATAGAGATCAGAAAATACCAAAGCTATGAAAACATTGTAAAGATTAGGAAAATTATTAAAGGAAAACTCATAAAACAGTCAATTTAATATTGGATTCATTTCGTGGGTAGAATGCCTTCCAGGTCAATGTAATGGAACTGAGAAGTATTAGCAATTCTTCTTCACACCTTTACAAATCATACTCAGTTGTCAAAAAAAAAAAAAAAAAAGCAGAAGGCTTCTGCTGTCAGCCCCATTACACAGACCAAAATAATAGTCTAGCCACCAATTTCTGCCATTAACAGAACTCAAGGGAAAGAAGTGACAGAAAAGCAAGCCAAGGATGGTGAATCTAATTATGATGACAAGCATATTATTAAGACAGGTAATGGACAGAAAACTACATTATCATCAATGTTTTTCTCAACTCAGTAATGAAGAGCATGTGGCTGTAGGTGTAAAGGGGCCTGCTTGTTTGGCAGCAGGTGGAGAATAATTGGTTGTTTGTGTGAGGGACTAGAAGGAGGGCAGAATAAACACTGCAAACAAAAGTAGAGAAAATGCCATTGACTTGCCTTAGATTTAGATAGGAGATTCTTTTAGAGATGCTTTGTATTTTTTTATGTAGAAGCAAGAGCAAACAGTTTGTGAAAGAGAGGTTTATGGTACTGCAGTTCTTAACCCTTTCTGGATCACAGAACTCAGAATCTGATTCGCTTGTGAATCTTTTCTCGCCCTTGAAAAAAGCCCTTGTGCTCATGTATGCACAATTGAAGGTATTATTTCCAGAGCTTCACGGCCCTATTCTTGGACCCCATATTAAGGATTTCTACTACAAAATGTTGGAGATAACATTCGTTGGACTGCTTAAATAAATTGTAGTACATCCATACAATGGAGTATTGTGCGGTAATTACAAAGGAGGTAGAACACCTATCTCCTGTTGTGGACCAACCTCCAAGATATTGTTAGGTGAAAAATGCATGGTACAGATAGTATTCATGGTATTTTAGCTACTGTTGGTGTTAAAACACACACACACACACACACACACACACACACACACACACACACACAAGAATATGCGATGTCTTTTGGAAAGATGTATAAAAAATTGGTAACAAAAATTGTCTTTTCTGGGAGAACTGGGTAGGCAGGAGAGCATGGGAGAACCTGGTTTTCAAATAGCTGAACATAAGCAAATTTAAGGTGAAAGAAACTGAGAGTTACCTCTTGTCATTTTTGCCACGAACAGAGAACAGCCTCCCGCACTGATCTTCAGCCTTATGCTGAGTAGGAATGTTATAAAAATAGTACCATTTTCTAAAGCTATATTATTCAAAATTACAAATAAAAGCTAATTATTATGAACTAAATATATCTAAATTTGACAAATTCAAAAATATATTATTTCTTTATTATTTCCTATTAAATAGAATCGCTGAGGAATAGTATCAGAAAGATAATTTTTATTTTTCTAGTTTATGGAAAATTTTATGGCCATTACTACCTTGAAAAAGCAACAAAAGAGATAAGAATTTTCACTTTCCCCCACCCCCTTATTTTTAAGTGGTTTTTGGTTTGGTTTATTAGGTAAGGGTGTTATTTCAACTTTATCTTGTAACCTTTTTCTTGTTATTGAATTCATTTTATTGGATTTTTTTTTCAATTACCAAGTAACATATATTTGCTATAACAAGTCAAATAGTATAAACATTTAGTAAAATAAAAAAAAAAATTAACCTATCCTCAGTCCATCCAAATCCCCAGAGTAACCAGTGTGAGCAATGTTGTATGTAGCCTTCTGTGCCTTTGGACATTCCAAACCAAAGCATACAAACATGTACACATAGTTGGACTTTTCCCTGTTTTCTTAAAAAAAAAATTTATGATACTGTACTCATTACTCAGCAGCTTGCATTTTTCATTTGACAGTGAGATTTATGGACTTCTCTTTGGGCTGGTAGATCTAAGTCCACTCCTCGTTTCCTTATACCTGCCTGAGTGCATCATAGCTGATTCAGCGCATCCCCTGTTGATGGACATTTAGGTTGTTTTATTTGTTTTTAAGCTTTTGGATTTTTTTTTTTTTGCCGCTACTAAAAATGCTGCAGTGAACATTCTTCTGAACGTTTTCACTTCTACTAGTGCTTTTATTTCTGAAGAATAAATTTCTAAAAGTGGAACAACTGGGTCAAAGGTTGTGAACATTCTAATAGTACCAATGATCCAATTTCCCACCTGGCAGTGCCCAGAGTTCCCATACGTGAGGTGCCATTTTTGCTTTATATGTTGCCCACTTACATTTTTGTTGGAAAAAAAAAATAACCCTTTCATAAAAGAAACATAAAAAGTAAACTTCATATTGTGTAGCTAGGGAGAGACTCATACACCATAATCAAGATGAAAAACTGGTCCCTGGCTCCACCTTCTCATTGAAGTGGTGCTGTTTGTCGCCCCCACAAATCTGCTCCCCTCACCTGGATTACAGCCCAGGACAGCAGGCAGACAGAGGCAGATGCCGAGCTCACTGACTCAGTGAGCACAGCTGGGGTAGGTCGTTAAACAGACTCACTCCTGCCAAACAGCCCCCACAGTACTGGAACACTGCAACTTCCTTGCTTCACTGTATTGAGAAAGACATTTTTTCCCAGACATATATAGTAGAATAATTATACGTAATCTGAATGCCAGTTATTTAAAAGCAGCTAATGATAGTAAAATAAAAACCAAAAGAGAGAGAAAGTGGGTAGCTAGGATACTTTGAATACTTTGTATTTAAGGGGTATCTATGCTACTTCAATTTAAATCCTTCAAGTTAAAAAAATGAGATCTGCTGCACAGTGTGCAGGATTTGGGGCAGGGCTCCCTGAAGCTAGTCTTCTAACAGCAAGCACATTTGGATGCCCCTGTGCCCAGCCCTTCAAGGGCACTGATTGTCCTCTTTTCTCCTTTCCCTGTCCCCCTTGTTTGTACCCTCACCCCTGGAATGTGAGAGAAAAGTGTAGATGGTATACTGGCCCAGAATTTGGTATGAGTTGGGAAATAATTGAAGTCATTCCATACTCAAGATTTTCTCCCCCCTCCAAACCCACCCTCGTCCCAAAATCATCAACTAAAAACCTATACTAATAAGTAGCCTTTAAAGCAGAAATGCTACTTGAAAGGTAGACCACAATGAACATTTATCAGCCCTAATCCTTTTCTTGAATTTTTGGTCTTTTTCCCAGCAGAAAACAGAGCCCTGAGAGAATGAGCTATTCCAACCAAGATTTGGGGGAGGGAGGATGGACAAGTCCCTGAACAGTTAAGTCTCTGTAGCAGTTGGAGAAGGAAGATGTTTTCCGGGAGGTCATTGGGTTCCAACAAGGGCCAAGGAGGCAGAGCAGAGGCAATGGCAGGGGAGAGAGAGAAGAGAAAGGAAAGGTACTGTGTTTCTGTGTTTGAATAAAATGTATGCCAAGATTATATGGGGTCTTCAGATTCTTTTATTTTACCTAGCATTACTCAGAATAGACGAACCATTCAGGGAGGTCAGATTTGGATAACACAAAAGTGGGCTTTAATACAAGTGTACCTACCCCTTTTTATTGGCAGTGCTGTTGTCCTAAAGATCAGATGTATATTATTCAACTTGGAAGACCTACTAGAATATGTAAAATCCAGTTGTCAGAAAAAGAAGGTCATTGTACTCTCCTCTCCCTCGCCTCCTACACTCCTGTTTCATGCTGCAACCTGCTTCTTTTCAGCCCACACCTGAAGTTTCTCACATTGCTCTACTTTTTT
>NW_011888828.1:3561269-3620587 GCF_000151845.1 Pteropus vampyrus
TGGACATTCCAAACCAAAGCATACAAACATGTACACATAGTTGGACTTTTCCCTGTTTTCTTAAAAAAAAAATTTATGATACTGTACTCATTACTCAGCAGCTTGCATTTTTCATTTGACAGTGAGATTTATGGACTTCTCTTTGGGCTGGTAGATCTAAGTCCACTCCTCGTTTCCTTATACCTGCCTGAGTGCATCATAGCTGATTCAGCGCATCCCCTGTTGATGGACATTTAGGTTGTTTTATTTGTTTTTAAGCTTTTGGATTTTTTTTTTTTTGCCGCTACTAAAAATGCTGCAGTGAACATTCTTCTGAACGTTTTCACTTCTACTAGTGCTTTTATTTCTGAAGAATAAATTTCTAAAAGTGGAACAACTGGGTCAAAGGTTGTGAACATTCTAATAGTACCAATGATCCAATTTCCCACCTGGCAGTGCCCAGAGTTCCCATACGTGAGGTGCCATTTTTGCTTTATATGTTGCCCACTTACATTTTTGTTGGAAAAAAAAAATAACCCTTTCATAAAAGAAACATAAAAAGTAAACTTCATATTGTGTAGCTAGGGAGAGACTCATACACCATAATCAAGATGAAAAACTGGTCCCTGGCTCCACCTTCTCATTGAAGTGGTGCTGTTTGTCGCCCCCACAAATCTGCTCCCCTCACCTGGATTACAGCCCAGGACAGCAGGCAGACAGAGGCAGATGCCGAGCTCACTGACTCAGTGAGCACAGCTGGGGTAGGTCGTTAAACAGACTCACTCCTGCCAAACAGCCCCCACAGTACTGGAACACTGCAACTTCCTTGCTTCACTGTATTGAGAAAGACATTTTTTCCCAGACATATATAGTAGAATAATTATACGTAATCTGAATGCCAGTTATTTAAAAGCAGCTAATGATAGTAAAATAAAAACCAAAAGAGAGAGAAAGTGGGTAGCTAGGATACTTTGAATACTTTGTATTTAAGGGGTATCTATGCTACTTCAATTTAAATCCTTCAAGTTAAAAAAATGAGATCTGCTGCACAGTGTGCAGGATTTGGGGCAGGGCTCCCTGAAGCTAGTCTTCTAACAGCAAGCACATTTGGATGCCCCTGTGCCCAGCCCTTCAAGGGCACTGATTGTCCTCTTTTCTCCTTTCCCTGTCCCCCTTGTTTGTACCCTCACCCCTGGAATGTGAGAGAAAAGTGTAGATGGTATACTGGCCCAGAATTTGGTATGAGTTGGGAAATAATTGAAGTCATTCCATACTCAAGATTTTCTCCCCCCTCCAAACCCACCCTCGTCCCAAAATCATCAACTAAAAACCTATACTAATAAGTAGCCTTTAAAGCAGAAATGCTACTTGAAAGGTAGACCACAATGAACATTTATCAGCCCTAATCCTTTTCTTGAATTTTTGGTCTTTTTCCCAGCAGAAAACAGAGCCCTGAGAGAATGAGCTATTCCAACCAAGATTTGGGGGAGGGAGGATGGACAAGTCCCTGAACAGTTAAGTCTCTGTAGCAGTTGGAGAAGGAAGATGTTTTCCGGGAGGTCATTGGGTTCCAACAAGGGCCAAGGAGGCAGAGCAGAGGCAATGGCAGGGGAGAGAGAGAAGAGAAAGGAAAGGTACTGTGTTTCTGTGTTTGAATAAAATGTATGCCAAGATTATATGGGGTCTTCAGATTCTTTTATTTTACCTAGCATTACTCAGAATAGACGAACCATTCAGGGAGGTCAGATTTGGATAACACAAAAGTGGGCTTTAATACAAGTGTACCTACCCCTTTTTATTGGCAGTGCTGTTGTCCTAAAGATCAGATGTATATTATTCAACTTGGAAGACCTACTAGAATATGTAAAATCCAGTTGTCAGAAAAAGAAGGTCATTGTACTCTCCTCTCCCTCGCCTCCTACACTCCTGTTTCATGCTGCAACCTGCTTCTTTTCAGCCCACACCTGAAGTTTCTCACATTGCTCTACTTTTTTCTTGTTCAGCAGTACATCTCACCTTCTAAAATAACATATGAATTACTTATCTATTGTATTGTTTATTGTCTTCATCTCCCTGCCAAAATGTCAGTGCCATGAGGGCAGAGTTCTTTGTTCACTGAAGTACTCCCAGCACCTAGAATAATGTTTGATGTGTAGCAAGCACCCAGCCAATACTGAATGAACAAAAGTGAAAAAGCAAATTTCTAAGAAATGGCTATAAAATGATCCTGTTTTTGTTTTTCAAAATACCTACATGATAATACATGTAATATAGAAGAAAAATTGTAGACAGATACACCACATCTCAGATAATAATTATTACTGGAGGGATGAGATTTCAGAAGATTTTCTATCATATTTCTTAATATTTCCTATTTTTACAGTAAATATTACTTTTGAAGTAAAAAATAATGCTATAATAAAATAAGGAGTTAAAGAATTTGGTTAGACCTAAAAGAAGGAACTTTGTTTTATAAGGACATAAGTTACAGTGAAAGAAAATTATGTTATTAAAAGAGCCTTTTTTGAAGTTTGATATTGTTTTGATAATCTTGAGTTGGTTTTTTGAAATTAGACAAGACTCACCCTACTTGCGAACTGATAGGTTTCCATAGAGATATCATCTAATTTTTTTTTTTCTCAGTAGCTTAATAATAATTATTTCACAGAGCATGCCATCTGGGGGCCTTTCTGAGGTGGTAGATAATAAACTTTAAATAGGATTGTACTTCCCTACCTAGCACTGTTACCGGCACACAGTAGATATACATATGTGAGCAAGTGGCTGATGACTGAGTGATGCCTTCTGGAGGTATGTGATGGTGGGTTGCCTGAGAACTGAGTGGAAGGGAAGGGGAAGTATCAGGGAGCTGAAAGGCCGCCTTGTCCTTAGCTCAGCTCTTCACATATACTTCAGAGAGCTGGTCAGCAAAAAGTGCTTATTGAATTGCAGCTCATAACAGGCAGAACATGGATGCTGTTCATCACAGGAGCTGTGAAGTATGTTGTTGTACAGGGGTGTCTCTCTAAGTCAAGATGCATAGAATAGATATAGAATTACAGCATATACTCTTTTGCCTCTTGTTGAATCAAGGCAAAGGCACACTCCTGAGATACTCCGTGCTATATTGAGTAGCCATCATAGAGCATTTTATTTTATTTTTGCTAATCTTTTTATCTTTAGATCTTTAAAAAAAAATTTGTGGTCATTTTTCCAAACTACTGAAAACAACATGGACATTAACGAAAAAAAGACTCTTTCAGTGAAAAAGTTTGGTAGTTATGCTTTTGTTTAAAGTACTTTTTCTAAGCATATGCTGCCTATTTTAATGAATCAGTTAAGATGGAGAAATGTCAACTCATGTATCCTTGCCCCAAAATTAAATATTTGAATGGAGATGTCTTATTTTCTTTCCAGGATAAAAAAATTTTTTTTTCATATCACTGCCGTATAGTTTCACTAAAGTACTAAATCCGCGGCTCTGCTGAGCACCTGCCCTGCGCCAGGCGGGCGCTGGGTGGAATGAGGGACTTTGACGAGCCTCAGGGGTTCAGTTTTCTAGTACAGACATGGGAGTGTGGGGGAAGGCTTTCCTTCCCCGGGGGTCTGGGAGACTTCACAGTAGGGGGAGAATTGGCTCTCTTTCGATTGCCTCTCATTTTCAAGTGGACATTTGTGAAATGATTGCACTCCCATGAAAGATAGCTTCTACATAATTCAAGATTGTCCTGGATCACTCTCATCAGAGAGGCAGAAAAGCCGTATGAATTATTTACAAAGTAGCACGTTATTTCCTTTCATGAACTCCGACTTTGTTTTTGTCTCTGCAAACTGAGATTTTGTTTATCCATGAATAGTTTTCCCTGGGGCATGAAAAATATGACTCTTTAATTATGAATGAGATTTTTTGTTTGAGCCCATGTTAACTAAACCATGCAAAATAAACTGTGTTTTTCATTAGATCCTTTTCAGCTCCCCACAAAAACAGAACCAACAAAAGAAGGAACAGTTCAGCCAGCGCCCACTAGGAAGCCCACTGTGATTCGAATTCCAGCCAAACCAGGAAAATGTAAGTTCCTCTCTGCCTTCTTTATTGACTTTGCCAAGAGCCTGGGAGAAATATATGCTCATTTATCAATATCTGATTTTCAAATTATGTGTAATCAGCCATTTATTATTACTTATAGTCGAGCATTTAAAAGCAAGTTTTTTGAAAATAATTCTTTAGACAATTAGTACAGTGAATTTGGATTTCATTTCTCTTTAACATTGTCTTTAGTTAGAGAGAATAGAGGGAGACCGAAACTCAGAATAATTGTAATATTTTGTCTTAGTGCCTCTGGTAAAGATATGGTAGGAAAGTAATTAAAGTATATTATTCCAATCAGCATAACCTAAATATAGCTTTGTTTACTCTTTTGTTTCTGCACATTTGTAAATTAGATTAACCCTGGAATCTTTAAAAGGATATATTGAGGAAGCACTATATTCATTATCGTGTCAAAGCTCCAGAAACTATCAGAAAGTTGGAATTCTATAATGCTCTGAGAGAACTGAAATGACAGTTTATAGAATTTTTTCTATTTATATAAAAAAACGTTCCCCGGAATTTTATTATTGCAGTGATTAAGCAAGGAATGCATTTATGCTTTGGAGGAAAAGGAAAGTAAGACTTCTGAGGTCTGAAGAACTTGGAGTGGACAAGAGAAGAAAGGGATGGCTTTGTGGTGCAGAACTCCTGCCCCTTGGGGAGCTGTTTCTTCTGACTAGGATGTCCTTCCCCAGCTATCTGCATGGCTCCCTCCTTCACCATTCCTTCAGGGTTTTGCTCAAATACCACTTTTCTCATTTCAACCTCTTCTGACCACATTATTTGAAACTGGAAATCTGTGCCTCCCCACACACTCACACCAGATAATCCCCTGTGTCCCTTCCTGCTAGTCAGCTGTCTTCCCTCTACTTGCATATTGTTACTAATTTGTATTCTTAATTGTTTGTCACAACAATATTACATCCTCAATAATTCATTATTCCCTTATAAAAAATAAGGAAGCTGCAGTATAGAGAAAGTCTTCCAGATGGCAGCTGGGTTGGAATGTCCCTGTGTGTCTCAATTCCCAGAGTAGCACTGCCTCTCACTAAGAGTGCTTGCCTGCATGCAAATCATTGTTCCCTTAGTAGCTGGCTTGGGTACTTTGCTGCTTTTGAGACTGTTCCTGCCTGTGGATAAAACAGGAACCTGACAAAATCATCCTCTTGTTATAGGCTTTTCATGTGAAATGGAAGCAGAATGTGTTCTTTTGAAAGAATGAGAAAAATTCCAATCTCCTTTAAATGCCTCAGCCAACGTGTAAAAGGTGGTTTTTGCCTCCCTTTAGTATGTTAACAATCATCCCTCTCTCCAAGTGTGTTTACACACAGATTTTAATTAGTTGTCATTAATTAAATCAGGTCATCTTTGTTTTCTTTATAAAATAAGTTGATGGTACACTATCACTGAGTTAAGGATGTAGTTTGGATGCCAAGACATTGTTTGTTAAATTGAGGGGGGCAATTAAGCCCATTAATTTGGACCTAATGAATTAGAAAACATTTAATTATTTGGCTGGGGGAGGGTTGGATATACCACCTATTAAGAAATAGCATTCCTCATTACAATGAGCACAAGCTTTTGGGTTCAAAACCCTGGTTCGGACATTTACTAGCATTAAGACCTTGGATAGCTCATATATTTTCTTTTCAGTTTCAGTTTCTTCATCTGTAAAAAGGGTAGGATATTATCTAGTGTAGTGCTGCCCAATAGGACTTTCTTAAAAGATGGAAATATTCCATATCTGTGCTGTACAATATGGTAGCCACTAGCCAGCCACATGTGGCTACTGAGCACTCGAAATGTGGTTAGTACAACTGATTAACTGAACTTTTAATTTTATTTTATATTAAATAATTAATATTTAAGTTTAAATCGCTGTGTGTGGCTACTTGCTAGTGGACTGCGCAGATCTAGCACATAGATAAATGTTATTTGGAGAAATAAATGTGAATAAAGTGCTTTAACTTAATGGCACATAGAAGGTTCTCAAAACTCTTGGCTGCTATTTTAAGTATTTAGTATTATTTTTACTCTCTATAAAACATTTGATAAAATTAACTGATATCTACTGTCCCATTAATTTTCTGAAGTTCGATGGGAGTTCTTCCTCATTTGCTTAGCTATCCATTCTTTGTGTGGATCTTTTATAATAGCCATTTCCTGAGGAACCAAGCTACTACAATCATTTCATTTTTTGGAATCCACAAAGACCAAAAATCATTCATGAATTACTGCTGTTTTTCCAGGTTTACATGAGGATCCACAACGCCCACCTCCTCTCCCTGCTGAAAAGCCTATTGGAAACACTTATAGTACAGTGTCTGGAAAACTCAGTAATGTTGACAGAACTAGAAACTTGGTAAGTGGTCATTATAGATTGTCTTAGGTTGAAGACCAAGCTGTGTGCTAATTTTAAATTCTCAGCTCATGTCCAGATTATTTTCCTATTTGTCAGATTTAAAAAAACCTCTATTACAAACCAGTTTCTAAGCCCCATGTACTTATGTAATGTGATGTTCTATATTTCAGAATTCCCTGTAGAACAAAAGAATTAGGCCAGTTCATTGTACTTCATCATAAAATAATTTATCTACACCAAAGTAATGGCATTGTCTTTTAAGTGGCATTAATAAGGAGTAAGTTATTGAAAATCTCTAAAAACCTGTAATATTTGTGAAAATAGGTTCAATTAAATTTATCAGTTTTTATTTAAAATACCAATTAGTAACATAATTGTAAGATAGTTACCATAAGCATTTGTTAATCTATCTGAAATTTAGGGAAAATTATTTTTTTAATTAAAAAAAACCAGTGCTTGACCATGTACTTGTTAACAGATGGTGGTCAAAGAGTTTTAAATATCTATATACACATTTTTTCCCAACCTTAATACCATTTTCCCATACTTTCTGAAATTTCTATATTTTAGATTATCTTTATTTTAAAAGAAACCAGTTCTTAAAGTCTTTGAGCCAAATTTCGAGTTCAAATTTTATCATAGTTTTACATTGTGCATTAACTATTTATTTTACGTACAAACCATCTAATCATCTGGTTGAACAGAAATTTCTTTGAAGAAGACATTAAATTGAATTAGCCAATATTGAGTTAATGAGATTTTCCTGTAGGCTGAATTAAAATTTAGTGATCACTCGCATTTTTCAAAGTACTTGGTAATAAATTTTTATTAAACCTGGGCCAAGAAATCCCAAAAGAGGATGATAGGGTCCCTACCATACAAGTGTTAAATTGGAAAATCTCAAATTTGTATGGATGAAAAATTACTTGAGAAGGTCACTGGCATCTACTCTGCAGGGTTGTAAAAGAGAGTGAGAGGATGATGTGTAGGCATACATATCATTCATGAATTCGTGTAATGGGCTTTGCAAACTGTGAAGTTCTATTGAAATGTTAGGTATTGTCATGTTTGGTATTAAGCAGTCCACAAAGTAACTCCCACATTTTAGAAAAACAGGAAAAGGAAGTTGGAATAAACTAAGCCATCTGGAGAAGTACTATATTCATAGTTGTTTGTACCTCACATGAACATGAGGAACATCTTGTCCCACACTGTTTATGAAGTGGGGTCAAAGCATCCTGTGCTATGATAGATACCCACCGCTATAGACACACTGGGTCTCAAGGGAGAAAAGATGAGAAACAGACCTCAAGTTAAATGATTGGGCTTAAATGAAGTCACACAGGTGGTTTTCCAGGGCCAGAAAGTCTAATAATCTGTGAGAAATTCCTTTTGTCTGAGAGTTACAAGTACTGAATGGATTTTTAGACCAGAGGCCATCAAGACTTCAGGTGTAGGTGAGGATCTCTAAAGGAGTGTTTATCCAGTATAGTAACCCATGAGGATAGGTTTGGTCTTTGCCAACTGTGTCTTCTGATGAGATACAGGAAAAAAGCCCTCTACTTTTTCTCCTGCCTTGAGTGCTGGGGAACTTTCCATCTTGAGACAAATGGCTACAGTTGCAAAATCTCACTTTCTTCACTTAAATGATGAGGGGCTTAAGGGTGAGGAACATCAGGAGCCGCAGGAGCCATTCCGTCAGCAGGAACAGATGTTTTTGTGAACCCTGTTTCCCACCATGGGAACTTAAGGCTCCCAAAGCGCCCCCCACCCCCCAGGAAGGCTGCCTGCTGGTACAGGAGGAGGGTCAGGGGACAGTGCCCAGTGTATATAAGGAATCACAGCTAGAGCACAGAAAGCTGGCTAATGGATTCAGGACATGACGTGATACCACTTCCTGGAGAAAGAAGAGAAGAAAAATCTGCAAAGGCTGCTCAGTAATTCTAACAGACAAGAGTGTAGTCATGGAAGAAATGTGTTTTTTTGAAATACAGCAAAAAAACCTGGGAATTATTTTGAAATTGGTATATAAGAAACCATTCCAAAGTACATGGACATAAAGATGGCATCTACAGGGATAGTAGAAAAACCATCTTTGCCAGGAAGTAAAAAGCCTATCCAACAAATCAAAAGCCAGAGTTCAGGAATGTCAGAGCTAGGGAAGAAACTACAGAAAGCAAATGTGGAGCTGCTCGTTCTGTGTGGAGTACTGAATAGGAGGCAATCCCTCATCGATAGTCTCTCAGAGATGGTTGGCAGTTGAACCTGTGCAAAAACCTGAACATGGGCAAATACTAAGACAGTGCTTCTGCAGGAGCCAGTCCCCTATTCTCAGTATTCAAAGCTTGTCAGATACAGCAGTGCCTTTCAGATTTGAGTATACTGCCTTTTTTGTCTGATCTAGAATTTGCTCAGTGTAGAAAATTGAGAAAATGGTATTTAGGATTGTTATAAAATAACACTACTTGGAGAAAACTACAGCTAGTCTTTGGTACAAGATTAGGATTATATGGTATGTATTTATTACAGTATATTATCTATAACTTTCTATGTCAGGTTTATACATCTATATATTTTTAAAATTTGCTCTTAATTATCAAGGTATCTAACAACTATAAATTTGAGAAAAGCAATAAAAGTTCCTGCCTACCTGCTAGAGTGTTTTTCTGTTTAATTTTAAATGTGTCCAAAGAAATAAATGAGTTCTTCAAGTATCATAGAAGTGTTTGTCAGGGGAAATGTGAGCAGCAGTGTATTTAAAAGGCATGGATTATAGTCTGGGATATCACAGGGTTTCTGAGCTGGTGATTCGCCTCACTACATTAACTGAACTCATTAGTGAAACCAAGTTTTAAGGGCAAGCAAGCTTAATTTGTTTTTTAAAAAAATGAGATTTTAAAACATTGAAACATATTTCAATGATCACAGTTATTGGCAATTAATCATGTGGTACTTAAGGAAAAGTTATAAATATTCAGTTTGAATTAAAAACCGTGGAAGTGAATTTTAACTCATTTATAAGATAAGAAGAAGGAAACAGTCTGAATTAGCCCAGAGATTTCCAAGCTATATAGTTAGAACTCTTTTACAAAAAAAAGGCAGTGTAATTTTTAAGGGCTGGCATTTTCCTCTCTTATGAGGTCTCGGAGAGATATTATTTTCTGGATATCAGTGTCAGGGGCTTAGAAAGTAGAAAAGGTCAAAAAAAAAAAAAAAAGAGGGAGATTCAATGAGAATTAGAAAAATTTTGGCGAGGACTTTTCCCAACAAAAATTGAAGTATCGCTTTGAGATCTTTTAAATTCTCATTCAACAGAAGATCTGAAAATATTTTCCATGTATTGTACCCATTTCCCAATCTTTGGGCTACAACATGTCCAGAAAAGCTACTTAAACAGTACAATTCGAATCCCATCCCCTAGAGAAATCTTCCTGTTCATCTCCTCACTTCCAGTTTCTCTCATCCGTTAAGCTAAAACATCCCAACTTTACCTATCTTTTGTTTTTCACATTATCCCCCTATACTCTTTCCTGCAAAGCTCTTCTCAGCACATCCAGCCCCTTTGCTGTAGTGGTACAAGTCTCTGCCTTCTTGGGCCTTTTCTGTTCCTCCTCATGTGCCTTCCTTTCAGGCCATCTCTAAAGCTTCTTTTTTGTTCCTACCTTCTTCTAGTTCAAGACCACCCCACAATGTATAAAACATCCAGTGAGAGACATCTGCCTGTTCCAAGCAAAACAAACTACTCACCACTTATGTATTGAAACTTAGGAGCAGTGCATATCTTATGTATCATCATGAGATAAAACATATATATATTTTAATTCCCTACAGTGCTTGCTTAAATTGCTACTGTGTGACTTACCATGATTTAAATATCATGGTAATACCTCGTAGATCTGCTGGGTGTGTAACCATGCAGAGTAATTGGTTGGGCCATGGTCCATGATAGCAGACCCCACTTGGCCTCCTCCTCTCTGTCTTCACTTGTATTAGAACATGAACAATTTAGGTAACAATGAGTAATGAGTTAATACTGCTTAAGACTAAAAACTCTTTTCTCTAGATTTCTCTACTTTCTCTCTAACTTATTTTACTTTCTCTAACTTAGCTACATTTCCATTTACAGATCCAGCCAAAAAGTTGTCCAGAATTCGTCTTGCCAAGCTCTTGTTTCAGATTAAACTTAACTGAAAACATTCTCTGATACTTTCAGGAATCCAGCCATGCCGGTCAAACAGGAGGTTCTGTGCGAGGACCCCCAAGGCTGCCACCAAGGTAAGTGTGAGAAAACTTTTAAAAAGTAAGTTAGAACAACTAACAACTCAGATTGTGCTCTCTTTTCTGTTATCAAAACTGAGTGCTGCTGGCCTTAGATCTTCTTTTAGAAGGTACATTAAACTCATGAAGTCACACAGACCACCAGCCTACAGGCTGCTTCTAACAGCAGGTGGTAGGAATCTCTGCTTCTTCTTTCCTTTAACAGAATCCAGAAACTCACAGAGCACAAATATGGATCTCTATTACTTTTCCTAAAATGAACAAGACTTCTTTCTAAACCTTAAAACAACTCTGCTTCTGGAATGAACATTCTCTGCCTATCATCTCACTACTCCCACCCCCACCCCATTATGAGAAACCAGCCTGGTTTGGGCATTTCCAAAGGGAGACAGGCTTTGTGAGCTCGGAGGTGACCTGCCCTCCTGAGTTCCAGGGTTATTTGAACAAAAAACTGTGATGCTGCCAGAAGATGTTACTATGTTGGAAATTATTTTTATCATAGCGATTAAGGAAAGTCTTTAAAAGTAATGAGTGTTCTATCCCATTTTTAAGACAGCTATCTTTATAGTAATCTAAATTAGATTGGGAATAATAATTCCTATAACATGAATGTTAGGGGAGTTTGGTGTTCCTTTTCTAATCATGTACTAAACCACATCACATATACCTGATATCTTGTTATAAGCTTTTCATTTTATCTCAGACTTTGGTAGAAAATGCTTGGTTTCCTGAAACAGTCATGGTGTGTTTAAGAGCAAATGGGGCCTTGGAGAGCTCATGATAGTAAATGCTTGTTTGTCTTGAACTAATGAATCTCTAGTGTAAGATAAGAGGAAGCTGGAACATCATGGCATTTTCTCTAATAATATAATGTTCAATGCAGCAGCCATTTGCTCAAAAATAGCATACTCTGCATGTTTCAGTAAATTGTATTATACTAGGAGAAAGCTGTGTGTGTGTGTGAGAGAGAGAGAGAGAAAGAGAAAGACAAAACAGAACCTACTATTGATCAAACACTGACTCTCAGCTCCCACATTGACTTTCAGACCTGTAAATGGAAAAGTCACACCAGCTCGACAGCCTCCTCCCAAGGGGGCCCCCGAGAGACCACCTCCCCCGAGACTTTCTGCAACCAGAACATCAAATAAAAAACTGCCTTTTAATCGGTCTTCTTCTGACATAGATCTTCAGAAGAAGCAAAGTAACTTGGCATCTGGACTCTCAAAAACCAAGAGTCAAGTTTTTAGAAGTCAAGATCCGGTGCTACCCCCTCGCCCTAAACCAGGACATCCTCTCTACAGGAAATACATGGTAAATTTAGCTTTCAAAAATATTCATGGTCAAGAGGTCTATCCTAAGATATATATAAGATCATATCATTATTCCTTAGAAAAAGACAACTGTGAACTTATCCCTCAACCCTCAAGAGTGCTTTAGATAAGTAAGTCGAATAAAACCTAGGTCTTTGAAACAGGGTTTCTTTATTAGGAGAAATACAGGAAAAAGAAGCAATGCAAACAAGGATTAACCAAACAGAAACTCTGAAAATCTGACCCTGTAGATTAGACTGAAGGGAGTAACTCAGAGAGATTTTGTAGTTTCCATCTCTTGCCCACAGAGTAAAATTCTCAATGAAGTAGAAAGAAAGATCTTATCAAGATGGACAGTCTCCCCTCTCCCCCATTTTCCATTTTTGTAAACTTAATTATCATGATCCATTTAATAGTTACCAGTTAGATGTTTTCATCAATAATTGAGATAGTTTAGATACTAATTTTGTTCTCTTTGAATGTTTTTCTTATCATATGGCCTTAAACCTTTGTGTCCTTTTCCCACACTAAAAAACAGAGTTGATGTGCTCTCTCTCTACTTCAGTTGGGTTAACCTGATAAAATCTGGAACAAATAAAAATGATCAGGAGAGCAGGACTGTTTGTACTTTTTAAACAATTATATGACAATAGCTCTTAAAAAGAACAGTGGTTAATAATTTTATATTGTACTACATTTCCAGAAATTGTTTTCACTTTAAGCCATCGAAGATTTTTAAAAGTTTTCCTAAGAGAAGAGTATATAGATAGACAAGAAAGAGGTAGTATACTCATATATATTTATATTCATTTATACTGATGAAAATTTTAATTGCTGTTCTTTGGGATAGGTTACTTTAAAACTAATAAATAAATAAAAATAGTAGTTGATTTGTTGAGTACTTATTATAGGCCAGGCATTGTTTGAAGCACTTTATGTATATTAAATAACTCATTTATTCCTCACACTAACCCTGTGAAGTAGGTGCTGTTATTATTTATCTGTGTTATACAGAGGAGGAAAATAAGACACAGAGAAATTAAGTAACTTGTAATTAGGTAACTTGGAACCAAGATTTGAACACAGATCAACAGACTCTGAGCCCATGCTCTTAACCATTATGCCATACTATGAAAATAGTGTTACTTGTAAAGTCTGTACTTGTTTTGGCCATTCCATGTTAAGAACCTCCTTTAGGGGCATCCAATTTTTGTTTGTGGTTCTTAGCATAGCTGTGTAATGTCAATAAAGCATTTGAAGAATTCATTAATAGACTCAGATAATGGCATATTAATTAGAATAGTATGTTTCATTTTGAAATAATTTCTTAAATCCCTCATTTTTTTCCATGGCCACCCTACCATTAAACTGCTAACCTAGAATCCGGGTACTTTAGAAGCCCTGGGTTCGACAGAGATGCTGGGAAGCAGCCTTACAAGGCCACACCCTTGCCCTCACTCTGCATCTTTGCTCCTCAGTGATGGAAGGGCCAAAGTAGCCCCTCTTTCCTTGTTGGAAGTAAGCTCGTATGATCGCATTTCCTGGGTATGTCTATATTGTAAAGACCCCTCTGACCTGTACTCATCATCCAGAATTTACCAAGGCAGGGAACAGAGTCCCCTGACCAGGGTAGGGTACAGATGTAAAAATCATTCTAAGACCAGACAGAGCTAAGTGGACCAGGAAGTGACTGGAGTTAGGCGGTGAAATGGGTTTAAGTAGATGCTTGATATCAGAGAGACTCTGAAGAATGAGATTCAAGGCAAATGGAAGCAGTCACAGAGGATGTGCCAGCCATTGAGAGCCCTGAATTAAAAGTGGGCCTTGAGACACCAAGGTACTTGGTGGACCTTGTCCTATGGAACTTCCTGGTTCCGAGTGTCAAAGAGAACTTTAGGCCACATTCAGCCACTGTGGTCCTGTGGTCTCAACTGCACATCCCCAGGGACTGTTAGTATCCATGAGAAATGGCAGGCTCCACTAGATCTAGAGCATGAGGAAGCCAGGTAGAGAGTTTGCTGGAGAAGTTACACTTTAGGCACACATGACAGATCCCCAAATAACCAGCACTTTATGAGGAGGTTATTTGATTGTGAATAATCCTTTTATTGGTTTATATTTAAGCTGTCTGTATCTCATGGAATTTCCAATGAAGACATTGTCTCGCAAAACCCCAAAGAATTCTCTCATAAGGTAAAGTAAAGCTTTTCCTTTACTGATAAATGTAAAACAAAACAAAACAAAACAAAACAAAACACTGGCCTCTGTTACTGCTTTACACATTATTAAATGCTTTAGGCTCCAAAGATTAAAATGTGGAAAAAGCAATAATGTGTTATTAAATAATAATTGCTTCAGAGAGTTGTATTGTACCTTACAGCATGGAGATGTACTTGTGATGCTGAAGGAGGCGGAAAATAATTTCTTGGAATGCCAAAAAGTTGAAGACACGGGCAGAGTTCACCTGTCTCAGGTGAAGATCATCACGCCACTTGATGAACATCTTAGAAGCATACCAAATGTAAGGAGTTAATGCTGTACAGCCCTCATATCTCCCATGACAGCAAATTTCATAGAACTGTTAATTATATTTCATCCTCAAGGCTTTTATTAGCATGCTTATTTTAACTAGAGTGAAAATTACGTTGCATTTTATTTCCTTTTAAGAATAAATTACTTCTAAGAGACTTGCCACTAATCACCTTGTTACACAGTGACTACCTTGTATTTTGCCTTCTTCATATCATACTGACTTACAGCAACTAGAGCACTCAGTCATTAATTTTCAACTGTGAGAACCATTTATTTTTTAAATGATGTAAAGGTGTTTACTAAAGTGCCAGAGATTAGTTTCCTAGAAGAATGGATAATTATTTTAAAGGAGGACCTATAAATGTTGACTCTAACATAAAAAGCACTTCCCTCTAAGATTTAAGCTTAGTGTAAACTTCATTTCTCTGATTATAGCTCATAAAATAATGAAATGAAATGTAATCCAACAACCTGAATTGACAATTTAGGCCTAACAAATTTGTGGAGCCTGAGAGAATACAGTGAAGGTCATTTGTTTAGCCAGAAAAATGCCCTTGAACAATGTACAGAAGTATATTTTTAAAAGAACTTCTTAAATTACTCAGTTAAATTTTTACTATTTGTTGGTTAATACAGCAAACATTCAAAATAATACCCACCAGTCATTTAATCCAAGTAAAGTATTTGGTTCACCATTCATCCTAGTTTTCATAATCTAGTTAAATTCTTTCTTCTTAGAAAGTGGCTTATCTTTTGAAGTTTGCTGAGAAAATGAAAATTTATATATTGGAGAGCAGAGAAGATACGTGTTAAGCTAGTTGCAGCTGGGATACAGAAAATTCTTAGTTTAGTTCAAATGGGGAAAGCTCTTTTAGCCGCATTTTCTCTTGTTTTAATACAGCATTATTCATCTGTCACTGCTGTCCTTCCTTTCTCAGAACACACTGACGGGTAACCATGGGAGTTGGACTGCTTTTCTGTATGAAAAATGAAGCTTAAAAACTTAGAAATTATTCTTTTGTAATGCCAAAGTTTTTTTCCCCCCACTTTAAACATGACTTTACTCATCTTGAACCATAGACTTGCAGAGTTAGCCTCTGATGGCCAACTACTGATGATCCTAAAATGAAGCTTCCTTTAGGCTAGCATTACATATTTTAGAAAAATGAAAATTACCTAATCGAAAGTCTAGTTTTAAGTAAAGATTTCTGAAAATATGTTATACTTTTCTTTACCTTAGTAAATAGAAAATATTGAACATTATCAATTGAGGTTGAATCTGCATATCATACGAAGAGTGGGAAGGTATCACCTGGTTGCAAGTACAGATTTGGGTTTCAGGGAGCTGGATTTCACTTCCCCTTCCGTACCACCTTAGGTAGTTACTTAACCTCTCTAAACTTTATCTTTTTAATGTGAAATAGGTATAGTAATTTCTCACAGAGTTGTTTTTAGAATTGATCTATTGCATGATTCCATTTATATAAATGTCCAGAATAGGTAAATTCAGAAAGTAGAAAGTGGTTGCCTTCACTTGAGGGTAAGGGAGGGGGTGATAAATGGGGGATGACTGCTAATGGGTAGGGGGTTTCTTGGAGAGGGAGTGATAAAACAAGTTCTAAACTTAGATGGAGGTGATGGTTGCACAATTCTGTGAGTATAATAAAACTACATGTACTTTAAATGGGTGAATTTTGTGTTATGTGAATTATATCTCAAAGATACTTAAAAATTAAATGAGCTAGTCAGTGCACGTAAGGTATTTAATACAGTGAGTAGCATCTAGTGAGTGACTAATTAATATTAGCTATTCTTATTACTCATTTGTATTAGTAATTTGAGTCATACTAGGAAGAGCTTTGAAATGTATTAGATTTACTTACCAGAGATCCATCCTAATGATGTGGTCTGAGTTGTACTGACCCCTTGTGGCCAAGCCTGTTTAGCCTTTTCTTCTTGCTCTTTACCTGCCAGGCCAGACTGATGAGCAAGCAGCATTGCCAGGGTTACCCATGCACTGAAGGCAGAGAAGCTAATTGGGAAGCATAAGTTATCATCCCACCTCTTATACCCTCCAAGGCTTGGTTATGTTTAGATTGTCGGTCCATTTTCAGATTCATGTTTGTGTTCGGTGTGAGGTAGGCCTCTGACTTCATTTTTTTTCCCAAATGGATAACCATCTAACCTAACACCATTTATTGAATAGTCATTCCTTTTTCCACAGATTTAAGTCAGAAAGAAATGAAAACCATGCATATGTACATGTAACAAATTATATAAATAATAATTTTTTAAAGCTCCCTCAGACTTAAAATATTTCAGTTCCTTTCCACAATCCCTGAAATTCCTACGATGCTCCTTTATTTAGGGAAAAGCACTGAGCAGCCCCTAAGAAAATGTCAGTGTTACCTTGGTAAACTAATATGGTAAACTGCCATTAGCCGTTACTATCTTGACCTAAATTGGTATTTCAGTTTACCTATCTTGAGAGAATGCAGCATGCCTCCACAGGTACATTTTGGCTGAAAGAACAGGCGAGATTCAGAAAAGATCTGAGCAGAAGTGTTGCAGGGTGGAAGTGGAGATGGTCGATCATTACCCACAGGGCATTCTGATCAACACGACACATCATGGCTGGTGGGGAGCGGGGCGGCGGGCGGACAGAAATAGAAGTGTGAGGATATCCCTAAGGGGGCGAGAATCACTGAAGGAGGTGAAGAGACCAGAAGGAGCACAAAAATCTGCCTTCGTTTATTTCATAGGTTTGCCAGTGTTGAAGAGTTTAAAATTGTAACTCCAAATACTATCTTTCAGTCAGATTTTATGATAATGATGATGTATATTAGCCTGTCTGTTTATATAAAGAAACTAAGAATAGCATCTGCTTGTTAATAAGAAAGGGTTACTCTTCAGCTTTACCCTCTCTCCTCTAGCCAATCTATGGCAGTTGGCTAGATGGGTAGAGGATATTGAATTCTCTTTGCTAATTTACTTAGAATGCTGTTGAATATGAATACCATTCAGATTAAATATAAAATCCAGGCCAGGCATAGGAGATAGAGAAAGTTGGCTTTTAAATTAGCAAAAACACTCAGTTAAGTGGTAGTAAATGAAATAAATTTTACTTTTTGTGAATTATACTTTTGTGGAAGTCATTAGCTCTTTTCATTATGAAAGGTAAGAACATAAATTATAGAACTTTCTCCTTTTCCCATCTTAATAAAGACACAACTTTTAAGACTGTCTTCCTAAGATTAGTGCTGATCACAATTTTAGGAAAAAGCTACCCTTGAAAGGTGAAAGAGGTAAAAAACTACTACTTCAGGGTAAAATAGGTACGGTTAAAAAAAAAAAAAGTTAAGTGATTTCCTTTTGTTTTACTCTCTTGGTTAAAAAAATGCTGGAAGATATTATAATTGAGAGTTATTTCTGTCCTCCCTTGGCAAGGACACATGCCTTTTCAACTTGATAATGATTCTCTTATTCAGCTCAACTGTGTCGTTTGCATCTTGTACTCATAATGTCAAGAGGACTCTAATGAGAAAAAAAAAATTGGTCTCAGAGTGAATATAAATCTAGCATCCATCCTGCACACTTTATTCACAGCCCTGTTTTCTCCCTAAGGATCCAAGCCACGCTCTGAAGGCTGTTGACAGTAGTGTGCCTCATGCTGTCGTTCTTCATGATTTTCTAGCAGGTAAGGACACAAATAATAAAGTGGTAGAGCCTGTAGGATCCGGGAGCAGGCATGCTCCATAGGTTAATCTCTCAAGGACAGCCTTCATTCTCTGTGCAGCAGAGTCCTGGACTGGAGAAATCGTCAATCACCCAGCCTTCAAGGAATGGTGGATTGTACCCAGTCATTCCAGAAAGGGTAGCTGCATACCCTTGCTTTTGAAACTCATGAGAGAGCGGGGTGAGGGTTTTCTCTTACAAATGAACAAATAGCAAATTACCTACTAGTTGCAAATTTTTAACTCTTTCAAAACAGTGAGTACCAATTAACTATAGTGTAATTAATTCTAATTTAATAAATGAAGATTTTTTTCCTAAGAATTGTAAAACCTATACCTATAGCTCAGCTATTATGAAATGAAAAGGTAAATTTTTTATAATTAATTTTTAAATACCTTTTATATCCAAGGCTACTACAAATAAACTTCCAATTTATTTACATAACCTCATTTTTATATACTTGGTAAACTGATTTTTATTTTAGTGAGTAAATTTATTTCCTAAAGAGCTGTAGTATTCCCTTAGTTGATATTTTGAGTTTGAAATGATTTTTAAGCATGATCGAGAATAATGAGAATATTATACCACATCTGTAAAACTCTTTGTTCAATACGTATTCAGCAAAAGGTTTATTTTGGCACAGTAGATAGCATTGACCAGCACAATGTTTGTTTGTTTGCTTGTTTGTTTGCTTGTTTGTTTGTTTGTTTGTTTTTAACCATTTCACATGAATCAGTGCATTGCAGATGTATCTAATTTGATATTAAAAGGGGAAACTCATAACAGCAATATCAAAAAAAAAAGATATGTGTTCTCAGAATCAGTAGAACATACTACCTCAGCGGACAGAACTAAATGCTACTTTATGCTTGCTTTAATCAAATCTGCAACCAGAATAATTTTAATCATACATAACTCTAATTTAATGTTACAGAGCAAGTCGATGATTTGAACCTCACTTCAGGAGAAATTGTTTATCTTCTGGAAAAAATAGATACTGATTGGTACCGAGGAAAATGCAGAAAGCAGACTGGCATATTTCCTGCCAACTATGTCAAAGTGCTTGTAAGTGGGTCATGCCTATTTACATTGATCATATGTTCAGTGGATTCTTTGTAACTTACAGTTTGGAAAAAATAACCAGAAGCCTAGATTCTTGAAGTCTAGTTCTCTCTTTCATTGATTCATTTGTGTTTGGAAAACAAAAAAATAAAGGTTTGTTCAACTAGATAATGGTTACTTATAATTATATTATGAGGTATTAGAACTTAATTCCTAAGTGCTATCTGAAATCCTAAGGTGAAAAAACACTGCAGGTCAACTGGTGACTCAGCTGTTATTGGAGGGTTGTAAGCACTTAAGGATATATGTTAATTCTTTGAAACATTTAGTAAACAAGAGTCAAATGCTACTAGACTGTCCTGAAGGAATGTTCTCTGAGATTATGTACCATTTCTTTTCGAAGTATGTTTTATTTTTGGTTTCTTTCATTCTTTCCATTCTTATTTTCATCTTTAAAAAAATAGATTTAGGAACACTAAAGTACTTTCATTGGAAGTAGTGGTCCATTAATGGTTTTTCACATAATTTTAAATCTGATTAGGGAAAAATTATATTAAATTGTCAGAATTTTATACACCCTCACAGCATAACTTGTAAAAGCAGACATGTATGGTCGAGCCCTAAGTGCTAAGCCCAGGTAGCTGAAACATGGGGATAAAATCAGACCGCCACTTTATATGTCAGTAGGAGGAGTATGACTCTGTCTCTGCTATAACTTATTGATACTGGAAAATATCAATAAAGCTAGCTTAAATAGCTGAGTATTAACAGCTATTTGTGGAGGAGGGGAGCAAATAATTTGTTATTACATCAGAAATTCAGAAAACAGATATAACCGAGAACCTGTAGTTTTCAAGTATAAATAAGTTTGATTCTCTTGAATTACAAAATGTGGGCCTTAAAAATTGTCCAGTATATATATAATATTATATATTATAATATATTATATATATATTCTTTGGAGAAATCCAACCACATTCTCTAAATAAATATTAAGAATAATGTTAGTTTTAGTACTCTTCCTCAGTTTTTCTTCTGCACAATGTAGAAGTACTTTAAAAATCACGGTTGCCACACTGAAATCAATTACACTAAATCTGCCACATTATCAATGTATTATTTCTGAGCCTAGCAGTTTAAACAATTGTTTTAAAACTTCAAGCCTTTGGAATTCATCAAGAAGGGCACTGATTTATTTAATATAAACCTCAAAGCCTTCAGTAGTTTCCAGACTGAATGTATATGGTCAAATATTTTATTATAACCCAGCTCTGCTGAACCTTGTAAATGAGATATTTACATAAAGTGCTTGCCACTTAGTAGATGCTCACCGAATACTAATTCCTTTCTTCCTTATTCACATTATAGGGGGAAAAATTTGAGTTATGAAAATGGAGAGAATCCACAAATGTGATTAAAATGTTTTATTTGGTGGTCAAGAAAGCATTGCAGAATTCTTCTAGCACTTTGAATAGGTGTGGTTGTGCCCGAATGCTTCATGTCTAGTTTCTATCTTGAGTCTTCCTCATCTGAAGTTTTCAACTTAGAGGATATGGAATAGAGAAAACTCAATCAGGGTAGAAAGATATTAATATGCTTACCCCAGCAAATAAGAAAAGGATTGATTGGCTATTCAAGAAAGGCTGTGTCACAAGTTATGCATTTTTTTCAAAATCCAAATTCTGGATTTCTAATCTTTTAGCACCTTTGGAACCACTTAATCAATTTAACACCTAGGTAAACTTGTTAATTTCAGTCATGCATTTCCTAATTACCTAGTCTTAAATTTACCTTACTAAAATCTGAAATTATACAATTGTCTTTACTAGGTTGATATTGCAGAAGGAGGAAATGGGAAAAGAGAATCAGTTTCATCTCATTCCATCAAGTAAGTTTTATTTTTGTTCTTTTGCACAAAATACAAAGGAGACCAGCATTTATGTCATAAAGAATTACCGAGCTTAAATACTTCAGATATGTGATCATTGGTTCTCAGTATGTCTTTTTTAATTATGAGGAAAACCTATCCTTGTTTAAAAGCCATAGTGGATTGAAATTCAGATGAAAATGCGACAAGCTAATGGAAGCTGACATAAGCAACTCTCCATATCAATACAGAACATACAGACAGCAGCAAACAGTCTAGCCTGATGCTTCCCACAGTCTAGCCTCAGCTTGAGCAGAGATGGTTTTTTTCATTCACTATATTTTATTTTGGCCCTCTGGTGTTCATCTACCAACACATTTTTAGAAGTTTCAAATATTTTTGTCACTGAAAATATTTAAACCTTTTACAAATATGGACCCTACAATAACTGCTACACATTTTGTATTGTTTAGCAGTACTTTCTAGAAGTTACTTTTGCTTTCTAGAAGAAAGTAAAGTAAGATTTAAGTCGGAGGGATCTTCCTTTATGTCTGAAAACCTTTCCATCAATTTATGTACCCTTTTATGCATCAGTGTAACTCCTTAATTTACAACACTGCCACAATGCAACTTTATATTCCAGTTAAATGAGCAAATTAACAGAATTCACTACCTGCTGAAGATTGTAAACCTGTCTTTGAATAGGTCAGACATAAAGAGATGCCCCCTGAGGACTTTAGAAAATAAATGCAAAGGTTACCATAAATAAGAAAACTTCTGATGCCACAAAAGTTGAATTCTATTTTAGGTTCAAATTTTCTCCTATTTTTAAGCAGCATTTAATGTGTCAGCTGGTTGAATTTAAAGTGGGCTTTCACAGCCGTTGATCCATTGTCCTGACTTAAATCAAAATTTGATGGGAAACAGTACCAGTCTTTTCTCTTCAGAGAGTTTCATCTCCTTAGCCTGTCGCTATTGAAACTTCCTTTCTAAAGCCCCAAATCTAAGGTTTAGTATTAAATCATGCCTCCTAGAGACACAATTTTATCTCTGCTTTTATCTTAATTTCAGTATGAATTGCAGATCATTTAAGGATTGTTCTAATTCTCAGAAATGAAGTTTTTTGTGCCTAACACAACAGTGTTACGTACAAAATTAAGTGTTATTATGTGCCTAGTGTCTGTTTTCTTTGAACCTTCTAGTTTTGAAGACCAGTCATCTATATACACAACTCACTGATCGAGTCAACATATATTAACAAGCTGATACCCACTGCACTGCATCCTGTCATGGAAATTTGACGTCTTGCCCTGGGATTCTCAGGGCGTTTATAATTGAGAGGGTTCAGACTGGGCCGTGGATTACTGTGGTCCAAGAATACAGAGATGTGTGGACTAGGGGATTCTGTAATGAAGTAAAGGTGATAGAGTACATGGCATTGTAAACTGACCACCAGCTGATGGTCTTCTTTGTGTCTCCGTGACATTGATTTTAGCCTCTGAGTAAATAGGTTCGTATCTAAAAAGTAAGGACTATGATTTAGAAATGTAGCTTATTCTTTTTATGGTAAAAAACTAGTATACCTCGTTCCATAGTAAACACAGAATAAATATTTTTTGAAAGACTGAATGAAGGTTTTAACACATTTTGAAAGTTAGTACTCTGTTTAATGCATAAGTGTGATCTTTGTTCAGAGGTCCAAGATGTGTTGCTCGGTTTGAATATATTGGAGACCAGAAAGATGAGTTAAGTTTCTTAGAGGGAGAAATTATCATTCTTAAAGAGTATGTGAATGAAGAATGGGCCAGAGGAGAACTTCGAGACAAAACTGGAATTTTCCCCCTTAACTTTGTGGAACTCGTTGAGGATCCTCCCACCTCTGGCACAAAGGTTTTATGTGAGTATAGAGAATATTGTTTTTGATTATGCCCTGTCTTATTTTAGATAAACCATAAAAGGATGATACTTAAGCTGCATAATATTCCAGTCACCATGTTTTTTTAAGGTAGAAAAATGATTTTAAAATGGTCATTTGTATGGGATAGTCATTATCATGATAATCTCTCAATGAGTTCTTTTTGGTGTTTTAGGTAAGTAGCAATAGCTTCATATCAGAAATGGCAGGTGAAGAATCATACACTTTTAAACAGAAATGGACTATAGAGCAGAGATCCTCAACCCCCAGACCACACACCAGGAAGTGAGTGGCGCGTGATTGAGCCAAGCTTCATCTGTATTTGCAGCTGCTCCCCAGCGCTAGCATCACTGCCTCAGCTCCACCTCAGACCATCAGGCATTAGAGTCTCATAGAAACACTGGTCCCTGGTCCTGACAAGATTGAGGACCGCTGCTATGGAGTGTAATTAATGGGCATCTTCCTTCACTTTACAGTGAAGGGAAACAAGCCCAGAGAGGGAAGTGCCTGGTCAGAGTTAGATAGCCAATACATGAAGAGACTGATTTAGAATCCCAGTCTTTTCACTCTCCCCTACAGTTTTTCTCCAATACTGTGTGGTTTTTTCATCTGAAGTTTTGACTTTTTTCTTTAACGTAGGCACAAAGGTACCACTGACTACCAAAAAAGATGATTCTGGAGCAGATAATCAGGTAGGCTGCTTGAATAAATAACTGTAGTGAAAACCAGGTTTTTAACTGTGGGAAGAATATTAAAATCATAATTGTCAAGGGAAAATGTTATGAAATCATTTTTAAATTCATATAGTAAATGTTTGAAATTAATATTTAGATGATAAATATCTTTATTGCTTACAGAACTCATACAAATGAATTGCAAAGACATGAAAACCCTGATGGAAAACAGAGAAAGAGACACGATGGGAGAATAAAAGAGATAGTATAAATGGCTGATATTAAGAAGATATTTAACTTTAGTAATCAAGAAAATGCCTTATAAAGCAGCAATAAAATACCATTTAACTAACCCAGTTAACAGAGATTCAGTACAACTCAACGCTAAATAAATAATTACAAGTGTTAAAAAATTGAAATTATAAATTATTGTTATTCCTCACTCTGTGAAAGGCTGAAAATGAGACAAGGTTTTAGTCACAGAGATAGTCATAGTGGTGGTGTTTTAATAGGAAAAAAATTAGAAACAATCTAAATATGATTATTATTAGTAGAATGTTCTGAGGCCATGAAAAATTAGATTTATAAAAATGTTATGGGAGGAAAATATTTTATAGGAAATTGAATATATAGCATAGAAAGACTAGAAGGAAATATATTTGAAGTTATTAACATTCAGTTTCCCCAAGGTGGAACAATTATAGATGGGTAGATATTTTTCCCACTTCTTCATACATTTATAAACTTCAAATATTTAGGAACATTTGCATCATTTTTATAATAGGAGAGAAAAAAAACTGGATTAAAATTTTTACATGTATAACATGACTCCAAAAGTGTTTAAACTTAATAGGATTGTTTTGTGACACATTTTAAAAGAGTGAGCCTATTGGGGTCATTGTTTGTCAGAATGTGACTGGTAATTGGGCTCTATGTCTCTTAATTCTTTCATTCTCACTTATTGTTCACGTCAAACAGGAAAGAAAGTGACAAGTTTTCCAAAAGGAAATGTTCATTTGGTTGCTAGCATTTCTTGGGAATGATAAGTACCATTCTTTAGGGTCGGTTACTCTAGTGCAGAGCAAGAGGGCTAGAGTTAAGAGGCTTTGTTTGCTTGTTTCATTGTTGTTTTTGTCTCAGTTGTTGAGAACTTAAGATGTGCCAGGCACTGTGCTAAGCATTCTACATGCATTATTTAATCCTCACAGCAACCCCAAGATGAAGCTGAGGCTCAGAGAAAAGAAGCATCTTGCCCAGTGTCAGCTAGGAAATAGGAGAACTGGGTCTGGAACCTAGGCCTGCCTGGCTCAAAGCATTACCCTCTCCTCCCTACTCCAGCTTTTTGAACATAGGGCTCCCATCCTTACTTGGCAGAAATGCCTCTTTACAGAGCAGAACCTTCTTCTGATGTGTTTTGGGTAAAATTTATTCTTGAGGCGTTTGGTCATTACTAGCCCACCACATTCGGGTGGTTACTCTGCCAGCCTTAGAGCTAACTGCCTCACAAAATGAAAAATGTGGATTAATGAAGTCCTATGCTATGGAATCTGATAGACTCTGAATCAGGTAAATACCTGGGAATTACAGACTGCCATTCTGATTCTTTGTAATTTAGAAGAACTTCGCTGGAAATTAAATTACCAGAATTTTTTCAGTGTCATAAATACTATATATAAATATCATATGCTTTTACCTAATTTTTAAAATATAATTGTCATAGATCATAATTAGAAAAATGTTTTTGCTTGAGTATTGTATATCTCTTAAAAGCAGAAGAACCTCAAATTCTATCAGAATTATATTTTAAGAAAAAAGTTATTGGAAATTTTTATTTCTGAAACTTGATAGTAACATAAAGTATTGAGTGATTTAAAGAAGCCTTCAGGCTTTGAACCTTTAGCTTCCCCCCACACCCCCATTTTTCAACCTATGTAGAAATCAGTTTCAAATAATCTCTCACATTTCTTATCGAATTTCTGATTTGTAACAGGATAACAGCATTTCTGGAGAATGGTGTGAAGCTCTTCACAGTTTTACAGCAGAGACCAGTGATGACTTGTCCTTCAAGAAGGGAGACCAGATCCTGATCCTCGAGCGTCTGGACTCCAACTGGTGCAAGGGCAGACTGCGTGACAGGGAGGGGATCTTCCCCGCAGTCTTTGTGCGACCCTACCCAGGTGTGACAACTACTCTCTAAGGGCGAGTGCGAGATCTTTAAAATGATATATATTCCTTTTCCCTCTGACCATGCTCAGTTTAAGTTGTTTGCCCATATTCGAAAGAGTGATTCATAAAGTTTTGTAAACTCTCTGTTTCATATACTTTGGTGGAGTTATGGGTGGCAAAACCATAAAAATGCCTTCACTTGATAATGTCTAATTTTCTACTAAATATGTTTTCTATAATTTTTTTTTCCTGCTAAGAGAACATCTTTTATCTTTTTGCAAGTTAAATAAATTCAAAATTAATTGAAAATATTCTGCCTTGGGAATGACAAAGGCATTTCTTAAAGTGTGCAATTTGTATTTTAATCCACTGTCTTTCCATCTATTTGAATTTCTGTGTCTTCACAGCTGAGAAGAAAAGTATGTCTGCTTTAGCACTGAAGGGGAGGAAGGCCAAAGCCTTATATGATTTCCACGGAGAGAATGAAGATGAGCTGTCCTTCAAGGTCAGAATGTGTACCTTTTTGTAACTGTATTAAGCAGCTATAAATTTTGAAATGCCTTTCATTGAAGGGTGGAACATTTGGCTAGAGTATTGATGATTAGCTAAGAATGAACAGATCTCACACCCTAATTCTAAAAGACAAGATTAGAGAGCCTGTCAAGAATAGGGCAAATGTAAATTATCAGCAAGGCATTTAGGTACTTAAAGAAAACCTTATTGGCCTGATAGGCCCACAGTCTCCAGGCAAATTCCTTATTCCTAGACTTCATAACATCAGATCTCAGTAATATTGGACTTTTCCTTGGTGGCCCTAGTAAAGGATGATTCCCTGCATGCCCCTTGCTGCCTGCTCTTGTCATGTCTTTGAGATCAGTGGCGAAATCAGTTCGTACCTACTACAACTGGCTACCACAGCACTGCCTCATAAAGCACTAGAGTCTTGTTCACAAAGATACTGTCTAGACTGTGGGGAAAAAATGCAGGAAGTTAAGCTACTTTGCAAAGGGGTTTTTAGCACCTAAAATTTAATTTTAATCTTACTTCATCAAAGAAGTGCCTCTCTTTTTTTTTTTTTTTTTTTTTTTTTTAAGTAAAACCAGAATATTTCCATGATCCTATTTCCCCAGTCCATAGTTATACCATGGTCAAAGGAAAGTGCCCAGGGTAGTACTTTGAGACTGTGCCAGAGGAAGAAGAGTGGCCTTAGCAGTCATTGCTCTCAGAAAAGCCTGTGTCAGGTAGTGGTAAATTCTCCATCACTTGGAGATAATCAGTCAGAGGCAGCAATGCCATAGGCAGGATGAAAGCATCAAGGAGTGATTGGACAAAATGAGACTTAAAACAGTGTGTACCCAAATAAGATTGTCACCTGTCTACAACAAAGTAGGAAAACAAGGTGATATTCTGTATATGCAGGCTTTTGGGGAGTCACAGAGTAAGGGAGGCATGCTGAGATATGTCAGTTATAAGTTTGCTAATTTACCTATTTTTTT
This sequence comes from Pteropus vampyrus, assembly GCF_000151845.1. Classification (NCBI taxonomy): domain Eukaryota; kingdom Metazoa; phylum Chordata; class Mammalia; order Chiroptera; family Pteropodidae; genus Pteropus; species Pteropus vampyrus. The sequence goes on from NW_011888828.1 coordinate 3,588,736, forward strand.
TTTAAGAACTAACTTACCTATTTTGTGATGGGCTTTTCCTTTCTTTTAAGAATTTCTTTTATCTTTTCCATATTAAAATGTCATTTCCATTATAAAATGTGAGCGAACACAATGCAATATGCAGATGATGTTTTATGAAATTGCACACTTGAAACATGATATTATTAACCAATGTCACCCCAATAAATATAATAAAATTAAAAATAAAAAAAAATAAAATGTTGTTAGTAAATGATAGGTATTTCTTATGGGAGATTATAATTTGGTAACTCTATATCAGTTTCTTTTCTTTTTCTTTTAATTTCTTAGTTCTTAAAATCCAAGTGTTTGGAAACTGTTGCCCTAGTCCTTTTTAGTCTTTTGAGAGTCAGTGGCTCGAAATTCATTCCTTTTATCTTTACATAGAATGTTACTTCAAGTTGACAATCTGGATTCAAACTTTTTGGATTTTATTTTGGTCTTTATATAAGTTATGTCAATATAAATAACAGAATTCACAGGATCCTCCAGAAAATAAGTTGTCTTCATTTTACAAATGACTGACTGTAAGCAAGATAGTTCTAGAGTATTTTTAGTTAAGGGATTCTGCACTGCTTTCAGTATTATTGATCATTAATATTATATTAGATATCTGCAGAATATTAGTAGATAAAACTTTTTAAAAAATTGTCCTAGTCCTCAAAAAACAACAAGTGTTGGCAAGGATGTGGAGAAAAGGGAACCCTCATACATTGTTGGTAGGATTGCAAACTGGTACAGCTGCTATGGAAAACAGTATGGAGGGTTCTCAAAAAATTAAAAATGGATATACTTTTTGACTCAGCAATTGTACTTCTGAGTATTTATCCAAAGAAAACCAAAACAATAATTCGTAAGGATCTATGCACCCCAGTATTCATGGCAGCACAATTTACAATAGCCAAGATATAGAAGCAACCTAAATGCCCATTAACAGATAATTGGATAAAGAAATTATGGTTCATATATACAATAGAATATTACTCAGCCATTAAAAAAATGAAATCCTACCATTTGCAACGACATGGATAGACCTAGAGGTTATTATGCTGAGTGAAATTAGTCAGACAAAGATAAATACCATATGATTTCACTTATATGCAGAATCTAAGGAACAAAAAGAACAAATTAATCAAAAACAGACTCACAAATATAGTGGACAATTTGGTGACGGACAGAGGGGAGGGGAGTTGGGGGACTGGGAGAATAGGGTGAAGGGTTAAAGAACTACAAATTAGTAGTTGATAGTTGGTCACGGGGATGGGGAGCACGGCAGAGAGAATGCAGTTAGCATTAATATGATAGCTAGATGGAGGGCCAGAGGAGGGAGGGAGCCATTAGGGGGATCATTTTATGAACTATATAGATGTCTAACCAATGTACTGTATACTCAAAGGTAATTTAAATAAATAAATTTAAAAAAAAAAATTGCCCTAACACACTATGTACTTAAGAGCTAAGAAAAAAAATTTTAGTGAACCATAATGTTATAATTTAGAAAGGAGCTTACTTATAATAGGAACTTTGAAGAGCCAGAAATTTTACAGATTTTAGCAGAATAAAGTAAATTAATGACATTTGATAGCGTTTTTCCTTTCCATTTTCCATAAAGGCCTTAAATCAAACCATTTTTTCCAGAGGGCTATGTATGAGGGCTACAAATAAATCCATTTAGTTTGATAAAGATATTCTTAAAAGTAGCCAGGGTCATTTTGGACCATTACAGACTCTTAAACCCAGATCCTAAGAAATGGTTAGAAACAGTAAAGAACAAAATAGCTTCAGGAGATAATTTCAAAAATTATGTCATCTGTTGAAAAATTATAATTTATACATGAATAAGATACATAGTCCCTTTGACGAACCAGAAGAGGAAAAATCTGTATTCTGAGTCAGGGTGAAGCTCTTTAAGACAGGAAAGAATGCAGATTTGATATTGAGGCCAGGAAGGAATAGAATAAACCAAATGGTAGAGGAGAATACCATTATGTGGAAGAATAAATGAGGAGTTCAAAATGCTCAGAATGTTGAGAAAAGATAATTATAGTAAAAACCTTTCTAATTATAGAGATCCAGTGTAAATGTGGGGGCCACGTAGCCAGCATATTTATTTGTCTCCCCACCACTCTAGAATGAGGTCTTTATATATTGCTGGATCCATAATGACCAGAACAACAGTGTCAGACACATACATAGTGGGTATTCAGTAAATAATTGTTAGGTTGGGGGGATACACACGCACACACACACACACACACACATCTACAGAAATGTATATATGATAACTGGTATTGTTATTAAAGAATTTTAGAGTAAGAGTGGTGAATTTGGGGGGCACAAAATACAAGCAGGAAATTAAAAGTGCAACAATGGTGATATTGGCAGAGGAATGGGTTTTGAGGAAAAGAGGCGTACAAGCAAATGGCACATCATTATTAGGTATAGATCATCTCTGTGGTATATCATTTAATCCTCTCGGTAAATCATGATAAATAAGTAAAGAGAAGATTATACATGCTTCTCCAGATGGGCTGCCTATCGTGCTTATACTCAACAAAAACTAATAATTATTTCCAATTCCTGTCTTCTTACAGGCCGGAGATATAATAACAGAGCTGGCATCTGTAGATGATGACTGGATGAGTGGAGAACTAATGGGAAAATCTGGAATCTTTCCCAAAAACTATGTTCAGGTTTTACAAGTCAGCTAAAGGTGAAGCTTGACTGTGCTTCTTGGCACAAAAACTCACTTGAACTATCACTTTGACTATCAGATATATTTTGCACTATTTTTTTAAACTGAAAGAAATATCTATGCTGTATATGGTACACTAGAATTTTCTGAAAGCAGAAAGTATCTAGATTTTGTTGTTAGTATTCATTCACAGTAGAAACGTGCACATGGAAACCCATGAACACATATTCTACCAAGGAAAACATCAAGCAGGATTAGCAAGGCAGATAAACACTTCCCCCAGGGGAAAGCATCCGATGAGGAAACAGCGTGGGGAGGCTTACAAGCAAAAGTTGCACTTGGACATCTATTTTTATCAGCAAAAGTAAATTAACCGTGCTTCTTTATTTTTTACTTTATTTTAAAAGGAGGACTTTGATAGTCTGCATGCTATAACTATCAGGACATGGTTGGTAATCTAAATTTCGTTTTCGATATCCAAATTAATTCACACAGCTGGAGCATAGTATCCTTATTACCAAGGCAAGTCCTTGCTTCTGGAGAGGGTAGTTTATTGACTACTTAGAGCTATTGTAAGAACGTGGTGAATCAATTCATACTCACCAAATGCTCCTTGTGTTAATGTTTCCCCTCTGCCCAAGGATTTGAAGGGGGTTAAAAATTTGATGCAACATAGTCAAAAGAACCAAAACCATCCTGAGATGACTTGCTAATATGACTAACCTTTCCACATTACTTGCTGTACTTCTTTCTTTCTTTTATACTTTGTTAACAGGGTTATTATAAAGCACATTTTTCTGAATCTGCAATCATTCTTTTGACAATTACTGGTATCCAAAGAAAAATTCATATTTTCTTTGTGTTACCCCAGTAATATATAAAAGCTGTGTCTTATTATAGTGGTACATTATGACTCGCATATATCAGAATACAGAGCAACTGTTAAGATGGAAAACAATGTCAAACTCCCACAGCTTATTTCTTTCCACTATAATCAGAATGAAAAATAATTTAAAAAGACTGAAGGCTGATACTTGTTTTTTTTTCTCCAGCTCCTCAAAAACAAACACACAAAAAACACTTTCCTGCTCTATCCATTGCTATGCATGCCAGGCTTAAGATAAAAGTGGTTCCCTACAGGACTAAGTCAATTACAGTTTATGTGCTTAAGCCAAATAGGTCGAAGACAATCTTCTAAATAGACCGATGGAATAGAATTTCATTGGAAATGTAAAACGCTTTCCCAACAATGTTCATGACTTTCTTCTATTTTTGAGAAGAGTTTCATGTACTGGGACACTTAATAGCTTTTATTATTGTTTCCCATTGTCCAAAAAGTTAGGCAACCAGTAGTCAAACCATTATGTGAACACCTACTACATGGGGTTCTATAAAAGAGGAGATATTTACTTTGTCTTTGATTAAAGGTCATCTCATAGTTACATAGTTATAATTGACATGGGGGCTATTTTTTTGTTTGTTTTTTTGTTTGTTTGTTTTTTTGGTTTTTTTTTTTTACATGTTTTGGGTAAAGAAGACAATATAAAGAAAATTCTCTGTCAAATTTTACTCAGTAGTAATTTTATGAGAAATGGGTGACTTAAGCACTCTCCCAACTAAATTCCCATTTGAAGCAAGCTGTACAGCAACAGGAAGAAGGATGTGTGTCTGGAATAGAACATGAGGTATATTATATATGTATAATTTTAACATCTTATATCAGAGATCATGAAAACTTAGCTTTATTGGAGAATATCCCTCTTAAATTTTGGTCTTCTGTCAGCAGAATAAGTGCAATAGTTGTAAATCTACTTGACACTATAATAAACTGAACTGAACTTTTCAGTCTTTTTCTCATACTGGATTGAGTTTTTTGAGAATGCAGGTGGTATCTTATCTTTATATCTCTAGCCCTTTACACCATATAGGCCCAATAAAGGTTGGTTGGTTATGTGGATGGGTAGATGGATAACTTATATATATAGCCATATCACCTTGGATCCACTGATACCTGATATTTCCTCCTTAATTGGTTGATAAAAAAATCTTTGAAACAAAATTTGCAGTTTTTATGTAATTTTCATCATGTCATTTATTGTCCACTCAACCGACAAGAAGCTAAATGTAGCTTGGTATCAGTTTTTGTTGGTACTTTATTGTTCTGTATATTGACTGAACATAAATTTAGTGAATTTCATAGGGGAGAAATGGGAATTTTAGGTGAAAACCTGATATTGTTCATCCAAGCCTCCTCAAAATGGAATCTCCAAATCCTATTTCTTTGGTGGATTAAAACTAGAGAAGTCATTTAATATGTTATTCCCACCCTTTTGATTACCCTTTTGAACACTAAATGACAGCAGATTTCGTTAAAAGGTGCCCTTGTTATATGGCTATGCCCTTGTTTACATGGCTGGAGGGGTAATGTAATATATCTTTCATTGTGGAAATCACAGGTTTTGAATACATTCTGAACCATTTCAAATGGAAAATTCAGTGCATTTAAATTTAGTTAGAACTGGCATTTGAAAAAAAACAAAATATCCTTTTTCTGTAGAGTTCATCATACATTACTCTTAACAATAATTGTGTGGTTTTAGTTTCTCAAACTTAGATAATATACCTAGAGAAATATTGATGGATATATGGGCAATAATATTATAAGGGGATATTTGGTATAATCATAAATGGTTTATTCCTTTTAATGCTAATGCACATGGACCATATGATTCATAATTCAATGCCATTGAATGAACTCTTAACAGTGAATTTTTTCTGAACTAATAGGAAATCATTTTCTAATATGCCTTTTTACTTCACTGTAATTATAGAGGGAAAAAAATACAAAGCTTATCTCAGAACAACAGCACCATCTAGGGGCCTCTCACCTAATGGCAAATTCATCTTGTTAAACCACAGAAGAGTCTGCAGACCAGAGCTTGACCTGCATAGGTTAAATGATTTGCCTAAGGCCATACAGGTATGGCAGAGCCTAAAGCAAAACCTGGATCTACTTATCCCCAGTTCTGTACTTTATTTGTTGTGCTAAAATGATACATTCCTCTTTAGCAGTGAAACAAGTAGAATTGATCTGTTTTATTGGCCTATAAAACTTGTAACTTCTCAGATATAATACTTAGGATTAGAAACAAGTTGCGAAGAATAAATTAAAGCCTGGAATTTATTTATTCCATGAAGATAATTCCTGCTCAACTTTTCAGTTTTATGTAGACAATTTATAGTGATGTTACCTAGAAACTCAAACATGAACTGATCCATAGAGATTTATTTTTGTTTTGTAGGGAACATTTGAATGCTTAGAACATAAGATCTTAAAAAAGTATGTCTGTAGGGCTGTGCTCTTGCTAACAGCAGAGCAATCCTAAATGTAGCTTTTCATATACATGTAGCACAAAATACTGTTTAATATTTTGGAGTCTAGTCTGTGGCCATGTTACCCTGAACGTGCCCGATCCCGCCTGATCTCGGAAGCTAAGCAGGGTCGGGCCTGGTTAGTACTTGGATGGGAGACCACCTAAGAAGACCAGGTACTGTAGGCGTAAAAAAATTTTAAAAATAAGGGATTGTAAGCTTACAAGGTCCTTGCAATCTGTGAAGTCAACCAAGGGTTGCCTCACCTAAAAAAAAAATACATACATATATACACACACACACACACACACATTGGAGTCTAATAGATTAATTCAAGCACTTTTAAGCTAATTTATATTTCAGAGTCTGGGACACATTCTGGATTTTTTTTAATAAAAAGAATCTTAATCATATGTATACCATAGATTATGTATCTTCAAATACTACAAATGAGGCAATAACTCAATGAAGTATTTTCCTATTTCTCAGGAGAAGTAATGATTCAAATTTGTAATTCAGAAAGGAAAATTATCTGCCAGCTGTCTATCCTGTTTTAACAGATATTGACAATCTTAATACCAAAATATTGGCCCATATTTAGTTGTTCTTTACGATAAAAGGAACAATTACATTTATTTCTCCATAGCCAAGGTTTTTTTTATTGGATGGAGCCCTGACCCAGAGGATCACTGAGGCCCACCACAGTGTTCCCATGCCCTTAGAATTGTTATTTCCAAAGAGCTTTTGAACATGTGGCTAACACTTGAGTGCAGTACTGTACCTAAGATTACACTAGGGAGATAGTGGTGTCTTCTCTTTAGACATGTGAAATGTCAACATTATTAAAAAATAAATATGTAGAGTTGAAAAACTATCCAATTCATCTTAGATACAGAGCACTCTAAGCAAAGGTGAATGTGAGGGAGCAGGCAGAGGCCTGTATCTTTGCTGGTCAGAGGGGCTGGTTTGGCTATGAGAAGGCCTAGTTGTCCACTGCAATGAGGAAGTTAGGGCAAAGTCAGAGAGCAAAAGGTAATGGGGCACTAAGACACTGCATATATAAAACTAATTACCAAGTGAGACGATTGCCCCTATGCATGAAGATGTGTTGGGCTATTCCTGCTGGATGGCAATGTATGGCCTCTGTATTCTATTGGATAGACACAAGGAAGGACTACTTTATACGAAGAATAAGAGTAGTGATGAGGCTATAGACACTGAGTACCTCAGTGAAGATGAGAATCGGGATCACATTCACCAGTAGGGCTGCTGAGCAGACCTTACTGATGTCCCCCACAAAGGCAGCAGACAAATCACTTAAGCTGGTCTCCAGCTGCAGAGAGTAACATTTTCTTTAGGATTTAGCAATAAGGATCGCTACCATCAGGCCATAGGTGAATGTTAATACTTGCCCTGACCACTGAAATGCCAGATACCATGATCAGATCTGGCCATGTGATTTCTGGAGGTGATGCCCAGACCACCATGCAGAAACATACAAAGAGCCAAGGTCCTATATACATGGCAACCAAGAAGCCCATGACAGAAAGTGTACATAGGTTTGGTTCCAGACTTGAATGGGTATGAAGGGCTGAGTTCACTGTGTGGAAGGCAAACCCCAGATTTGGACAGACAAAAATGCAAGTCTGTGATCTAGCTGGCTAGACCCAATTTTTTTTTTTTTTTTAAATGGGGTGTGATTTGCATAAAATGCAGATACTAAGTCTACAATTCTGGTTTTTGACAATTATATATATGTGTGTAACTGCCAACAAGTACATAGAATATTTTCATCACCCTATAGTTCCTCATACCTCTCCAGTTGGTTATAACCTCCTCCTTCCCCAACCCCCTGCAGAGGCAACCACTGTTTTGATTTCTATCACCATAGATTCATTTTGGCTGTTCTGGAACTTCATAAAAATAGATAGTATCTTTTTTCTTCTGGCTTCCTTTGCCTAATGTATTTTTGAGATTTAAGCATGTTGTTTTAACTGTTCATTCCCCTCAGTTTATCCATTCTATTGGGTTTTATCCAGTTTTTAGCTATTGGGAATAAAGCTGGTATGAACATTTTTTTCCCAGCTTTATAAATTGACTGGTATGAACATTCTTAAGCAAGTCTTGTTGTGCACATAGAGTTTCAGTTCTCTTGGATAAACACCTAGGAGTAAACTTACGTTATAAAATAGAAATGTTTAATTTTACAAAACCTGTCTTCCAAAGTGGTCATACCATTTTATACTCCACTAGTGACATTTTAGAGTTCCAGCTACTTCATATCCTCAACAGCATTTGGTTTTATTAGTAATGTCAGTTTCAGCCACTATGGTGTTGTATTTTGACACAATTACAGCTGTCTGTCCTGCAGACTTCTAATGACATCTGAAATAATTTCTAGACCCTGACATCCTGGTCTTAGCAAATGGAAGCTCACTACCCCTCCTAACTTTGACATTTGCACTGCCTGTCTCATTTTACCCAAGAGTATTATTACCCATTAAGTTGGTGCCTGGATGTTTAATGTTAAGCAATTATAGAAATTTAAAAGTATGTTAATAGGATTGTGGTTGTTACCTTTTTAAGGAATCATTTTAGAGATTTCATCTGAAATTAGTTTCAAAGTAATTGGAAAGTATCGGGAACTATGCCATGTTTGACATTTTACCCAACTTACCTTAAAAAGTTAGCCTTCCAGTTTCATGGATGCTGGCAAGACGTAGACTCTTGGGTGTCTTTTGTGTCAGTTTCCCATGCAAAGGGCCCATCACGCAGTGGGGTGTATCATAGAAGAGGAACACCAAGACTTAACCCCATTACGGTTAAGTGGAAACAAGACTGCTCTTTTTCCAGGGAGTCATATTAACCCTCAAGGTTTCTGAAGAGGATGCAGACACAACCCTGAGAAATGGCCCAGATAAAGACAACTATATTCTTAGCATACCCAAGTGTGCAGGGACACTCAGGTTCTACAGCATTGCCTCTCACAATTCACTCCTTGGCCTGACACATTCTTGGCCAAACTAGAATTTTTTAACATGACTGTGCTCCTTCATCAGCTAACAGAAGATTCTCATACATTTAAGGCTATTATCCATAAGATTCAAAGCAGCAGATGAAGCCAAGCTATGGTAGGACCTCACTCTCTTCTCCAGGTTCCCATCCTCAGCTGCTAAGTGGGAAATGGTGTGGGGGCGGTCTCACCTAACACAGCCCCATATGGTCTAAAGCCTATTACAACCTGTGTGTTTAAACTGATCTGTTAATCCTTGGTGTCACTTTTCAATGACTAGAAGGGGAACAGATGGGCTAAAAAGCAACCCTTTTGAATTGGAGATGTCTCTCATGTCCTTTCCTCCCACATACAAAAATGTAACTCAGAGGCACAGGTCACTTTAGGTGAATACTGGTAAATGTCCAAGGAAAGCCTTAGGGCTCTCCAACAGTAAGGTCTGAGGATGAACTAGCAAACGAGTAGCCAATGATGTGGGAGGAAAACTTTGAAGTGACATTTGAGGACAGTTAAAACAGGAAGAAATCGCTTTCAAACGTCACTAAGATGTCATGTAAAATGGAGGCCAAGAGTGGACCACTGGTAACCTTGACAACAGATTCCTTAGAGTGGTAGTGGTGGTAGCCCAATTGCAGCATTTAAGTAAAATTAGATACAGAAAGTATTGTTAACTCTTTGGCTTTGCTGTAGGGTTTTGGGATAAAAGGAATATTGATAAAGGTAACTGCTGGAGCCATGAGCCTGATTAGGCAGGAGGGAAGACCCAACACTCAAATGGGAATGCTGTCCTTAGCACAACTCATCCAGTGACAAGGCAGGCAGGAAACGTGAGCATATACACAGATGGCAGGGTATAAGTAATAGGAATTCGTGAGGATCTTTTCTACTTTAAACTTTCTTAATGATTATAAGCAAGGTCATCAGATGAGTGATATCATTAGAGGTTTGAGAAGAGAAAAGGTATAGAACAGACTGAGTGGAAAAAGTTTCACAGTACAAATGCACAGCGGGCATTTTACAGCTACAGGAAGAAATACCATTTAGATTTAAAAACAAACAAAAGAGCCAACTAGCTCTTTCCATTATTCCATCAGTCTACCATAGTGTTTTTCTCAAAGTATGGACCCTGGTCATCAGCACCTCCTGAAAATGTTTAAAATGCAAAATTTCAGGTCTTGCCCTAGTACTGAAGAGAAATTCTGGAGATAGGGCCCTGCAATGTTTTAACAAGCCTTCCAGATGGTCTAAGAACCATCTGTTTCCATTTATTAGCCATGTATAACACCTCCAGACCACTACATCTCAATCACTACCCTATCTATCTCAGCTACTTAGAGCAATAAATAAAATCTATAGAAATCATTAAAATTTACATTACTATCAATTCAGAACATCTGACTCACCAAGCTGTCATATTATTTTAAAAAGAATGATCACAAATAAAACATCACAAATATCTTTTATTCGTCACCGTGAAAAGTCTGAATTTTAAACAGATTCTTGGACTGGGGGCTCGTATCCATCAGCTCGTTCAACTTTAGCACCTGTCTCGTCCCCAGTAGCTTTTCCAGAACTGCTACCTTCACCATGGAGCTCCATGAGTTTTCCCACTAAAAGGAAGAAAATATTGTTATGGCATACTACATCTTGAAACAGTAGTCTTCAATACTATGTAGACATGACAGAAAAAAAAAAAATCCATTATCTCTCCTCCCCGCCCCCAAATCCCAAACACACTCCAAACCATGTACTTGGCCACATAATTTTTTCTTTCAGGAATCCTGTGATTTTTCACTTACACTCAAACTTGGGCTTCTTCAGCATTTTGACTTTTCTAACAAAGACATCATGTAGAGGATAAATTGATTGGCAAGCCTTTTCTATGTCTTTTCCAATGCTATCTGGAATCCTGCAAACCAGTAATGATAGATTAAAATAAATTTACACATGTAAAACTCCCTCATTTAAGCCACATAAATCCTCGCATGAGAGTTTACTATAACCTCTTTACAGGTGAAGGTAAAATGATCTGAACTACATAGCAATTTAGTAGCAAAGTTATCATTTGGACCTTCTGAGTCCAACCTTTATATGCCTTTTCCATTACACCCTCTTAACCAACTGCATGGGAACATCAGAAAAATGTTAACAGTTTTATCACTGGACATCATGTGGGACCGAAACATTTTGTCATCACTTATTCCCACACATTATTGATTGTGGAGGGTTTTGTCTATTCAGTGAATTTTCTAATTAAGGCAAAAGTATTTCATTTCCTGTGTTTCAAGTCTAACTGCCATGAAAGCTTCCTCCAAAACAGAATAAAGAAACCAAATCACATTTACTGAGGGCACACTTTCATTTCAAGGGATGTAGCTAGATTGTTTCAAAGACAGGATTTAAATGTAAGTCTGACTCCACCTTGTCTTGTATGCTTTCCCTAATTTGAGGGACAATCAAGAGATCTGAGGTTGAGTTATGTGAAGGAAAAGAAACACTTACAATTTATTGACCACTTCTTTCAAGTCATTTGTCTGCACCTCTCGGGTCATGATTTCCATCATCTTCTTCCGGATTTGGCGGACCTGTTGATGCTGAGCATAAGAAGTCTTCCGAATCTGATTGTTGCGTTTTTTAGTAAAACCAACACAGAACAGACGAAGCAAATAACCATCGGTAGTCTTGACATCAACATGAGCTTCAATCATGGTCTGGTGAAAAAGGGACACTGTCAGATATTCCAGGTCTTAATGCTATTATTTTTATCTCCTAAATTCTAATATAAAAAAACTAGATGGTCAAGTATCATTACACAAGAGAGTATAATATAAGTTACATGCTAAATTTACAGAATTAACTTCCTTGAAGTGAACTTACCAATAAGTTACCCCCAAACTGTTACTATCTTTCATATCCAACTAAATAAGTCCTCCCTCATCCTCATCACTATGGCAACAGCACCTTTTACATATACATGCCAGCCTTTAACATCCTGCCCTTTTCCCCCAGTCAACTGTACACCTCTGCAAAACAAGAGGAAAATAGTTTGAGATTCTACAATATGGACATCTATACTTATTACAACTAAAAAAAAAAAAAAAAAAAGGTGCTCTGAATAGGTGAAACATAACACTAAATGCACATACTTTTAAAGGTTTAATGTTTCAAACTAAAGCTGTGCTGAAGATTAAATATTCAATTTCACAGCTAAAATATAATTAAAAACCTATTACTCATATTAATGCCTAAATTAAAAAAAAAATCTTAGAAAAGCTGAACTGCCTCTTTTGCATTTTACAAATTTTATACCTTAGTTAAAAAATGAATACAATTATTGCCAAAGAGCCTTAATATAGTCCCAGAAATGCAACCATAAAAAACCTTATTGGAATATCAGAAATAAATGATATAATCAATATATTATGAGACCAAAACATTTTAGCATTCATTCCCATATACCAAATATTTCAAAGCTAATGGTTAGCCAGCCATCTGAACCAATGCATTTATTTCCTGTAACAATGTTTACTAAATGCTTTCTGTGTCAACTCTGTGCTGAACATGTTTATATAAACTTTTTATTTTAACTTCATAACTCAATGAGATGATACTCTTACCTACATTTTAGATAGAGAAGAGGACTTAGCAAGCTTTAAGATATTTGCCAAAGAGAACACAACTGGGAAATGGAGCCAAGATTTCAACTTCATACCAGCTCTGCTACTCCTATCATGCTCTATTGCCAGAGGTAAGAGGAAATCAAGACTAGCCCAAACTACCCTTATACTTTAAAATTCACCAGATTGAGGTCCAAATATTTTGCAGACAAAACTGCACACCTAAATCCAAACATTCTTCAATCAGCTACTAATATAAAAAGCTGATAACCCGATATTAAATCTTGAACAATTTAAATAGGATCGTGACTTGCTCACTGCTCTTGCTCAAGTTCAGAGTGCCAATCCCAGAATTAGCCCTTGATAATAGCAAATAAATAAATAAAAAATAAATCAAAGATTTAAAATCAAATCCAAACATTAACTGCATGATATGCTCCTTGCTGTCATTACACCATGACGTCATCATACCGTGGTCAAGCATGACACAAGCACCATGCACTCAAGGATTTTGTTCTCACCTGCCATTTTTTGACCATTGAGCACATTTTGTCACGGGTAAGATCCATGCCATGAAAATTAGTCAGGCAGTTTTTGCCCTGAACATCCTCAGTAATTAGCTTGAATTTTCTAAATGCAACTTCATCATTCTGCAGATCAGCTAGGCTCACTTCAAAAACACGACCCTTGAGACCATCAGATGCGATTTCTATAAAAGAATTAATTGTCTTATTAACATTAGGAAACACATAAGCAAAATTAAGCCAACAAAATGTTCACAAAGTTGAGCTTACTCAAGTCAATGGTAAATTATAAAAAAGACCTTCACTTTTGTAACCAAATCCATGTGGTCACAAACCAAATCCATGTGGACACAAATGTCTTATTGACAGTGCCCATTAGAAGCTCAAAACTACCCATGCATTTTCCTAGTTAATTCTACAAGTACCATCTTGCTTCTACAACTGTCCTACCAAAAACAAGCACCAAGGGGCCAAAGCTGCACCCAAGAGCTGATATTTCCCTAGTCTCCCACCACAGGGCCATCAGTAGATCAAGATACATATACATTTTAAGAAAAATACAAATTAAGAATAGGATACTCACTGGTTCCTTGAGTTCTTGTGACTAGTGTTTTTCCAATATTTCGTATATTGAACATAGCTGGTGCTTTCACATCATACCAATCTTTCTTAGAAAATGGGTCAACCCTAGATTTTAAAAAATATACTTAAGTTTTATAGGAAATAACATAATTCTTTTTTACTTTCCTTATTCTAAGGATTTTAAAGGGCTAATCGCATACAGACACTGCATTAAAACTATTCCTCTCAGTGAAGTATCGGCGCATATATAAATTCGGTTCTCGCTGTTTCATTGTACAGACCAGAAACTTCAAAAAGTAGTTAAGCCATAAATGTACACACTCCCCCCATCCCCAATGGGCCATCGTCTACACTGTCTCCAAGTAGCATGCACGTCTCTCGAACTTCACTGGTACATGAGGATAGGTACTGGTTACCCAGGCTCTTCAGAGGACCTCATGAGCTTACTTGAAGCTCCCAGGTTCCACCGTGCCCAAGCAATGGAGCGGTGCAGGGTCCTGGGTGAAAAAGAGTGTCTTTCTCCACTCCAGCCCTTAGCACTGATAACCCACGGAACTTGAAGCCCATGAGCCCAGAACACGGTACATGCTGGCCCCCAGTCGCGACGGCAATTCATCTGAAGAGGGTCGCGCACAAGGCTCAGGGAGCACAAGGGTAAGTCTGCTGGCCCGCCGCAACGCAGCACTCCTATCTGCCTGGCCGAGGTTCGGAGTTTACCAACTCAGCACGTCCAGCGCAATCCGACTGGCATCTTCGCCATCCGGCCTGAGCCGCGATCCAGAACCCGCCCGCCGACTCCAGCAGCACCCTGAAAAGGCAAGGAGCCACGACAGTCGCCACTTACACTTTCTTCTTAGCTCCTTTTTTGCCGCCTTTCGTAAGGCGCTTGTTCTTGCCGACCGCCATAGTGCCGCTCAGAGAGCCAAAAGGGCGGAAGTACAACTCGCGCGAGAACTTAGGCGTAAGGGGCGGGGAAGCGCCATTTACGTGACCTTTGACCGTACACGTATTTCCGACCTCAAGAAGATTGCGACAACAGAGTCACTCCCCCGACTGTAGTTGCGACCCCGCCCTCAAGTGTGAGGAGACTGCCCCACCGAGGCTCCGCTCCGCAAGCGCGAGTGCTGACGGCCTGAGGTGCAGTCTTCGGGCTACCGATGGTTTCCGTGGCTATGACGCCCGGAAGTAAGTTTCGTTGAAAGGAGACGCCCACTCCACATCGTTCCAAGCTGAGCTCGCCATCTCACTTCTAAGCTTGTTTCTTTTCGAAAGCATGGGGTTTGGAATCCAGGTTCAAATGCTACTTTCAATCGTATTTAGCCTTGTGACCTATCTCTGCTCAGTTTCCTTGTATTTAAAATGGAGATAACAATATAATCTACCTCATAAGATTGTTAGTAGGATTAAATAAATGTAACCAGAGATATTAATAATATTCTTGTTGATAACGATGTTGGTTAGTGGGGGTATATTCGTTTTGTGAACATCCGTCAAGCCGTACACTCATTTGTATACTTTTCTGTTTCTCCAATACATTGATACATAGCTTAAAATGAAAAAAGTAAACTCTGCTGATTGTTTCCCTCAGGAACTGATTTCAATGTTTCCAGACATTTCGATTTTTTCAAAAACTGGAAATTTTTTGTATGTGAAATCTCCATTTTTTCAATTTTTGCAACTAATAGCCTCCAATTTTTTTTTTTTTTTTTTTTTTTTTTTTTTTTTTTTTTTAATTGTAGCGGTTTAACAAAATACATCCTGGCTAGATGTGGCCCGCTAGCTTCAACTGTGCAGCCTCTGGAAGCTGGCCCGTAGAAGCTTGGTACTCAGCCAGTGGTATGTTGCAGTTCCTTTCTCTAACTTGCCCTCTGGCAAAAAACCCTGTGACCAAGCCAGAAACTCCCACTCACGGCACCCAACAAGCCTTTAAATCGTACAATCCCTTCCAGTCTTAGCCTTCATCCCCTACCTCCTAGTACAAACACCTTCTAAAAGAATCTTCCTACATCTCCAATCCTATCCTCAAATCTTTCAATAACCTTTCCATTAATCTCAGTTGCTTATAATAAGGATAAATTCAAAGTCCTTACTTCACAACAATGTGAAAATACCTGACATTACTAAACTGTAAACTTAAAAATGTTTAAGATGGTACCTTTACCACGTACCCCAACTCCAGTCATCTAGAACTACTTAAAATTCCCTGAACAAAACATTTTCCCTTGTCTTCATTTTCGTCATGTGTCCCTTTCTGTGAGTGGAGGGCACACAGTACAGTCATTTTTGTATTTGTGCCCATCTCTTAGCACATAGTAGGCCCTCAGAACATTTGTTGGATGATCAAGTAAGAGATAGATGATATCAGTGGTGTTCCTAGTTTTTGAACTTTATAGATCAGATTTTCAAAATAATTTTGGAAACCAACAGAACTGCAGTTTTTAAATTTCACCAACTTGTAAAACAAAAGCAAAAAACAATTGCCATTTACTATCAGCATCATTTCATTTGAAAATTATTATTTTGACCCTCAAAATAAAAATAAAGGACATATCATCTAAGAGTTTGGTTCTTTTAAATAAATAAGTCAGCTTTATGGAAAATTATAGACATTTTCCTTGTCTGATTGCAGACTGGTAAAAACCAGTGACAGGGGAACTAATGTGTCCTTCCAAATATATCAAGTCTTAAACTAGCAATTCTATACTAGTAACCTTGACTAAGTTTACTTCATAAGTGGCAGTTCACTAGTTTAAAACTTTTCCAATGGCAAATGTGATAGATTCCCAGGCTACCTATTCCAGAATAAAACCCAAACTTGTCTCTTCATAATGTTTCTTCTTTCTGCCCAAGACTGAAATCCCGCAGGGAGGCATTAATGAAGTCAGCTGCATCTAGTTTATTCTAGCAACACCAGCACCTAAGGGATTTGTTAGAGGTCCATATTTCAATCTTCAACTTTGTTTCCTAATAAAAGCTTTTTTAAAAAAAAGAATTTATATTTCCCTGACACTGTTACATTAAATGAACAATCAGTTCGAATTTAAGCATGAGGGCTTTAAATCAGTTTATGAGTCTCAACCATTCGAGAATTTCAAAATTAGAATAAATTTTGAATAGAAAAATGTTAGAGTATATCAAACCTCATAAGGTGTCAGTATTTCATTTTCTTTTTATCTGTGACTGATCTATTAAATCTATCCAATGATTTTGGAATTTTGATTACTTTGTTTTTTATTTCTAAGAGTTCAATTTAGTTCTTTTTCCATTTGTATCACTTTGTAGTTTCTTATTCTTTGCGAGCATCCTCAATATAGATTTAAACCCAGTAAGCATAATTGTTTTACAGTCACTGTATGATAGTTAAAGTATCTGAAGTCTCTGCCAGTCTGTTTCTATTTTCTATTTTTGTGCTGGTTCTCCCCCACAAAAGTCTAGTTTCCTTGAGTTCCCAGTTATATTTGTGTACTGGTCATTGTGTTTGGTGCATGTGACGAAGATACCCTCTTCCAGAAAGAATATGAATATCCAGCCAGAGTCCTACAGTCGTTTAATTGAGGTTTTGGCTTTAGGCTTCCTGGGCAACCCCAGAGAGTCTGCCTTCCACCCAGAGAGTGTAAGGTAGGTGAGCACCAATTTAAAAAAAAATTGTTACAATATAATGCCATTATCTCTGATTCCCTTTTTCTTCTCACAAGAATTCATCAGCAAATTCTGTTGGCTCTTATGTTCAAAATGTAACCAGTTTTCACTGCATCCCTCCACCCAGGGTAAATTTATTTCAGAACTCCAGAGGATGTCATTTGCATTTTAGTCTCCATGAATAGTGTCCTGTTTTCACCACTCTCCACCCTCTACACTTCTTCCTCTACCTCCCTAGACCAAGCTACCACCATCGCTTTGAACTTTTTGATTCTACACTTGCTTTACTACATTGTATTTACCACACAGCAGCCAGTGTCCTGCTGTTCAAAATCCTGCAATGACTTCTCATTCCATACAGAAAAATATCTAGAGTCCTTATGGTAGCCTGCAAGCCCCACATTATTTGAAGTAGACAACAAAGTAATTTTCTAAACATGACAGGATAGGGCTGAGGTAGGGATGGGAGGAACATGTGAGGAATTGGAATAGTCAGACTTTGAGAGGTAATACTGAGTTGATTTGGCTGATCTGGCTCACTCATCGCTCCATGTGCATCCCTCCCAAAGCTGTATGTGTGATCAAAGAGGATGACTTTCTCTAGGAGAGAAGAGGACCGCTCTTCGGCCAAAGGTATACAAGAAGCTGTGCTCCCTTGCTAGAACCTCCAAACAAGCTTCCAAGGTCCATTTGTAGGGGAACATAGCATAGTCAAGCTTCCAAGACTCCAGACACATCCAAATGAGGTGCTGCATGTAGCAGTCTGCCTTTCTTAAAAAAAAAACTGAACCATTATAATGAATGCATGAAAAGTGCTGCAGAAATAAAAAGCTTAGAAAAGTAAAGCACCAGAAAGAACTGTGAATGTGCCGATTTTGATCAGAAGCTTGGTTTATAAGAACTGAGTAAGATAATGGAAATGGTTATAAGCAAATTTATGTGAGCAGTTCAGGGAACCTCAAAAGTCGGGGTCCAAATGTCTATGAGAGTCACTTTGGTCTGTCACTTAGGGGATAAATTAGTAGCCTGGAGGAGAAAGAATTTTGGTTATGGAAGGAATTTAGTGTGTGCCTGGGCAGAAATATTTTTGATTAACAGATGAGAAGAGCAACCTCCAGGGTCAGAGATAGAGAAAAGTATTTTTGACAAGATGGGGAGTAAACAGGATGATTTTAAAGAAAATGCATTCATTTACTCATTTATGTATTCATTTGTTAGTGGTAGACACTGTGAAATGAGGGGTAATCTTAGTATGCTAAAGAAATTGAGTAATGTAAGCCTGTATACTTACACATTGCCTAATCTATGTATGGATTCCACTCAGTGACACCTTCAAATGATACAGTAAAACAGCAGTCTATGTACTACCATAAAGTCCATGCACAGTCAAGTCAAATTACAAAGCCTTCGAAAACATTATGCATGTTGTTTAAACTTTTGATCAGAATAAATATCCACATACAGACTTCTTACTCTTTGCTTCCAAAATCTATATTGCAGATAGCATAGAGTCTCTTCTTAAATAGCATGGAGAGCCTCTTAAATAGAATCTCTGCAATAGTATTCACTGCAACAGATTTTTACTTATAAATCAAATATTTATATTTACTCAGTAGTATTATCTAGATGCATAAGGATCTTTATCCCCTCAGTAGGTCCTTTATTTTGAAACCTTCTAAGAAACTGATACTATACAATTTGCAATTAATTGACATGGCTTCAGTCCCAGCTTCCCCACCAGCTAGTCCTGTAATCACTGGCAAATCACTTAATCCGTCTGAGCTATAGGTCCCTGTAAAATAAAAATAATGCCTGCCCTATCGGCCTCACAAGATTATTGCCATGCTCTCAGTAAAAGTAGAAAATACACAGAACATTGACTTTTTAAAAAAACGTTGCTATGATTTCAGACCTTGAGCATACACCAACATCCAGGGTAATATTTTAAAGTGTCACCTATTTTTTCTGAGCACCTTGAAAGATGAGCTTAGACTGCATTTCTCTTTTTTTCTGCTAAGCTACTAAACAGCTTCATGTTTTCTATTTCTATTCCTGTTTCTACATTTTTCCTTTTAATAATTGTTAAAATGAGAAGTGGTTTAGGTATTTAAGTCCCTACTAGTTACACTGAAAATATTAAACAAAATTAAAAAAAAAAAAAAGAAAAAGAAAAAGTACTGGAAGCTTTTATTATTATATTATGGCAATAGGAAAGAAAATTAATATCATGGAAGTCTTGGCCTAATCGAATTATTCTCATCTCAATCTCTTTTAGTCCTCACAACAATGCTGTAGGGTAGGATTATTAAATGAGGAAACAAGACTCAGTGGTTTAAAGATTTGCCCCAAATAACAGCTTTAAGTAGGGAGCTGGGACTCAAACTCAAGTCTGATCAAGAGATTAACTATTTTTTCCTCTGACATTCCCAGGCAATGTTAATTTGCTGATCTGGGGTTTATGTTTTAAGAACCACTGGGCAAGACTCTGCAGTATTTATCATCTAGTATCTGCAAAACTGCATTAAATGTTGGGTTGGAAACCCAGGATATACTGGCTAGGGAACCACTCTTGAGACACACGCACTCTTTTTTGTGCACTAAAAAAATAAGTTAGAGGAACAAAAAACACCTGAGACATAAAAAAAAAAAAACAAAAATTAAAATGACAAGTGTAAATCCAATTCAGTAGCATATATGAATGGGTTAACCAATCCAATCAAAAGGTAGACAATGTCAGGATTAGAGAAAAAATCCAACTATATACTGTCTACACTTTAGATTAAAAGATACAAATATAAAGTAAAAGAATGGAAAAGGGTATATTATGCAAACAACAAAAGAAAGCTACAGTGACTACTAGTATCAGATAAAATACTTAAAATCTATTAAAAAAATGCTCATAGAAGTAAAAAGGGATATTTTGCATTGGTAAAAAATGTGAAAAAGGAGGAAAAGAGGGATATTTCAATCTGTCAGGAAGCTATAACAATTGTAAACACACATGGCATCTAACAACAAGTCATCAAAATGTATCAAGCAAAAACAAATGAAGGGAGAAATAGTTCTAAAATAATAGTTTTAGACTTTAACATTCCACTTTGAAAAATGGATAAAACAACTAGATAGAAGGCAAGTAAGGAAATAGAAGACTTGAACAATGCTATAAACCAACTAGACCTAATAGACATCTAAAAGCATTCTACCCAACAATGGCAGAATATACAATCACACAATCTTCTGTGTTATGATCTTATATATAGGAAATCAAGAGAAATTCATCGAAAATTATTAAAATTCATAAACTAGTACAGTAAGGTTATAGGATACAAGATCAGTACACAAAAATCAGTTATATTTTTATATACTAGCAATAAACAAAATTAAATTAAAATTCTATTTGCAATAACATCAGAAAAAATATTTAGGGATAAATTTAATAAAGGATGTACAAAATAAATATATAAATAGAAATAAACCCATGCATCTATGATCAACTAATTTTCAACAAGATTGCCAAGACCATTCATTGGGCGAAGGAATAGTCTTTTCAACAGATGTTGCTGGGACAATTGGATAGCCACATGTGAAAGAATGAAGTTGGATTCTTACATCATATAAAAAAAATTAAAATGGATCAAAGACCTAAATTTTACAGCTAAAGCTATAAAATATTTAGAAAAAAAGTTAAATTGTTGTGACCCCAAATTTGTTCATTGATTCTTAGATATGACAACAAAAAACACAAGACAAAAAGAAAAAAATAGGTAAATTGTGCTTCATCAAAATTTAAAACTTTTTTGCTTCAAATGACTATCAATAAGGTAAAAAGAAAATTTGCGGAGTGGAAGAAAATATTTGCAAATAATATATTTGATCATGGTTTGTATCTAGAATAAAGAACTCAGTCAGCTCAATAAAAGACAATCCAATTTAAAAGGGCAAAAGATCTGAGCAGACATTTCTCAGAAGAGATATACAAATGGCCAACAAGCACATGTAAAATTAACGTCATCAATAGTCATTAGGGAAATGCAAATCAAAATTACAATGTGGTATTACTTTACACCCACTAAGATGGCTATAATAAAAAAGTCAGCTAATCACAAATGTTGGTGAGAATGTTAAGAAATCAGAAGATTTATACACTGCTGGTAGGAATGTAAAATAGTGCAGTGACACAAAACAGATTGGCAGTTTTCCAAAGTATTAGAGTTTCCATATGACCTGGCAGTTCCACTCAGATGTATAACCCAAAGAATTGAAAACATGTTTTCAAACAAAAACTTGCTCACAAATATTCAGAAAGCACTATTCACAATAGCCAGAAGGCAGAAATAACACAAATAGTCCAATAATAGATAAATGGATAAACAAAAGGTGGTATATCTGTGCAGTGGAATATTATTCAGTCATAAAAAAGAATGGCACATGTTATAGAGTAGATACACCTTTTATGTATGCTAAGTGAAGGAATCCAGACACAAAAGGCCACATATTATATGATTTCATTTATTGAAATAACCAGAGTTGCCAAATCCTTAAAGACGGAAAGCAGATTAGTGGTTCCCCAAGGTTGAGGGGAATGAGAAATTAGGAGTAACTCTTTAATGGCAGGATTTTCTTTTGAGATGATGAAAATGTTCAGGAATTAGTAGTGATGATATCATAGCATTAGGAATATACTAAGTAACACAATGGTAAATTTTATTTGTATTTTACCACAATAAATAATAATAATAAAACCCATGTATCCACCACCTAGTTTAAGTAATAAAACTTTTCAAATGCAAAAAAGAGTAAACTGACTTCAACAATAAAAATGGACTTAAAATTTTTTTTTAAAGCAAGTTAGAATCTTTCACTTCATATGGTATGCCAGATGTCAAAATATACAGTTCAAGGTCCTTTGGTAAGTTTTGAGGAGCTATGGCAATTTATTGAACAGTGAAGTGACGCAAGCAGAGCTCTGCTTTTGGAAATCTGTCTGGCATCACAAGTTTAACTGGAAGGAGATGAACTAGAGGCTAAGACCTCTTGTAATGACCTAAGCTCCTGGAGTCCTTAAATGAGCATTGTAGGAATGGAAACATATTAAAGACTATATTTGCCCTTTTGTCTTTTTATATTCACTGTACCTACAATCAGATTTCTATTGTAGCAGGCATTAGTAGACAGAAGATATATGTAGCAGTGTCCTTCTGGATACAGGCATATCTAGACCTTTCCAAGAAAAATATCAAACCAGGAAATATTGGGCAGCGTAAAACGTTTCTTTTTGCTAAGCAAGGAATTTACAATTGCTTTCTTAGTCTTTCTCCAACTGGCCTAAAATAAGCAGCAGCTATCATTTACTGTTCATTTGCAGAGTAGATTAGCTCACTTAATCCTTTTTTAGAACCCTGTGGAGTGAGTACTACTTAGGTACATCTATAGATCAGTAAACTGGAGTTCAGATTGAAGAAAATTGCCCTTTAATGAAGGTAAGGAAAGTTGGACTTCATACCTGACTCCAAAGCCTATGCTCTTAAGGAAAAAAGGGGAAAAAAAAGTTAAAATTAAAATTGAGAAGCATGGTGTTTTTGGTGCTCTAAATATGTCTCTATAGTTTTCTTTCTGAAGGGTCAGGGTAAACTTACTGCTTTCTGGAAGTTCGAACATATTTATTTTAATCAGTTGCTTGAGGACTCACAAAAAGACTTCTTTATGTACATCTTTTTTTAAGAATGTTAAGCTATTCTATTATAGTCTGAGAAGGATAAAGCCACAGAACAAAGTCAGACGCCTGAGGTAGGGAGTGAGGGCCTCCACCAAAGAGTGGGAACTGAAACAGGAAACCAGAAACTAGAGGGCCGTGAAGGGAAGCTGCAGGTTTTTGGCTGGGAGTCATTCTTTTGTTTCCTCGACAATTCATTTCAAGGCCCTCCTGGAAGAAAAAAAAAAGATGACCTCTGCAGCCCAAAAGTAGACAGGCCTGGGCACCAAAGCTGAAGATGAATGAGCCTTGTCTTAACAAAAGATTATCTAGGTTCATGTTACTCTTTATTTATTTTTTCTTCATTTTCCTCTTGTTATTTTTCAGCCTTTGGTAAAATCTGATTTAAATGTTTCAACCTGATTTAACTAGGCCATAGGGATTTTATTTTATTAATTAATTAATTTATTTTTTAGGTAAGGCAACCCTTGGTTGACCTCACAGATTTCAAGGACCTTGTCCACTTACAATCCCTTATTTTTTTAATTTATTTTTTGTTTATGCCTACAGCACCTGGTCTTCCTAGGTGATCTCCCATCCAAGTACTAAACAGGCCCGGCCCTGCTTAGCTTCCAAGATCAGATGGAATCGGGCTTGTTCAGGGTGGCATGGCTGTACACTGCAGGAATTTTAAAGAAGAGCTATGTCTAACTTCAATCAGAGGCTAAAAGATGGGAGTAGGTCCCCTTGAGACCTGTGTGGTAGTGGCAGCATTAATTGTGGGCTCCCAAAGGGAAGCCCCACTGCCTGTTAAGGAGATGTGATTTGTAATAAGGGAGGCAGGAGGAGTTCTTTATCCATTCATCTCAGAACAATGTTTTTCAATCTGCAGCTCAGACATATTAGTAAGTAGGTCATGAAATCAATTTAGTGGGTGTCACTCAGCACTTGTTTCTAAGTGACATAGAATAGAAATTATCATATATTTAGAAACTTAACTGTTTTATGAGCTTTTGTTTCAGTTTTTAAAAACTATGTGTGGTCACCATGTGAAATGTTATTTCTTACTGTGAGTTATGATCAGAAAAGTTTGAAAACCACTGCTACAAGTATATATCTAATGAAATCAATTAGGGTTATCAAGGGGGTAAAAAACTTTACATTCCCTTTTTTTAAAATTTATAATTTGTACACAAGAGGTTTCTCCTTTTAACACATGTAAAAAATAACCTCCCTTAAAAAAATTCTTTTGGGTGCTTTCATTCAGGAATTTTGCACTATTTATTAGTTCACAGCTCTGTCAGCACCTTTATTTGGCCTTCCGAAAATGAAGACAAATATGCTGGTTAGGTTAGGTGCCTGGAAATAGTGATCTTTGGTGTGATTTGAACTTCTTTAACTTCTTTACTTCTTTCAAGAATGAAAGGTTTAGGCATTCCCCTGTCACATCTGTGGCAGGATTCACTCATGCCTGCTGATGGATGGGGACACTAATTCTTCACCTGAAAGAATGCCAATTGTAATCTAGAGATAGGGAACTTCTACTCATTACCCCTTGGTCCTTTTTTTTTTTTTTTCTTTATGGTGACATTGGTTAATGAAATCCAGTAAGTTTCAGGTGTACAATTTAACAGTAAGGCACATATATATATTGCATTGTGTGTTCACCTCCCATAGTTAGATTTCTTTCTGTCACCACATATTTGACCCCTTTTACCCCATCTACCTCCGTCTTCCTCCCTCCCCCTCCCCACCCTCTGGTAACCACTATCTATTCTCCATGTCCACAAGTTTCTGTTTGTCCTGTTCGTTTGCTGCTTTTAGGTTTATATCCCACATATAAGTGATATCATGTGGTTTTCAACTCTTTCTGTCTGGTTTATTTCGCTTAGCATAATTATCTCGAGGTCCATTTATGTTGTCACAAATAGCAGTATTTCATCTCTTCTTATGGCTGAGTAATATTCCATTGTATATGTTTACCACAGCTTCTTTAGCCGATCATCTATTGTAGGACACTTCTGTTGCTTCCATGTTCTGGCCACTGTGAATAATGCTGCTATGAACATTGATATGCAAATTTCTTTTCAGATATAGGTTTTTAAGTCTTTGGAGTAAATACCCAGCAGAGGATTACTGGATCATATGGTCGATCGATTCTTAGTTTTTTGAGGAACCTCCATACTGTTTTCCATAGTGGCTATACTAATTTGCAGTCCTACCAGCAGTGTATGAGGGTTCCTTTTTCTCCACATCCTCTCCAACATTTGTTATTACTTGCTCTGTTGATAACAGCTATTCTAACAGGTGTGAGATGGTATCCCATTGTGGTTTGATTTGCATTTCTCTAATAGCTGGCAATGATGAGCATATTTTCATATGTTTGTTGGTCATTTGTATGTCTTCTTGGGAGAAAAGTCTATTCAGGTCCTCTGCCCATTTTTTGACTGGATTGTTTGTTGTTTTGTTATTGAGTTGTATGCATTCTTTGTATATTTTGGATATTAGGCCCTTCTTGAGGTGTTGCTTGCAAATATATTTTCCCATTCAGATGGTTGTCTCTTTACCTTGTTGACGATTTCTTTTGCTGTACAGAAGCTTTTTAGTTTGATATAGTCCCGTTCATTTAGCTTTTACTTCCCTTACCTTTGAGGTCAAATTCATAAAATCCTCTTTAAGTCCAAGGTCCCTGAGTTCAGTCCCTATGTTTTCTTCTATGCAATTTATTGTTTCAGGTCGTAGATTCAGGTCCTGAATCCATCTTGAGTTAATTTTGGTGTGTGGTGATAGACAACCGTCTAGTTTCATTCTTTTGCAGGTAGCTTTCCTTTTTTCCCAGCACGATTTATTGAAGAGGCTTTCCTTTATTCACTGTATGTTTTTGGCTTTTTTGTTGAAAATTATTTGCCCATATAAACATGGATTTATTTCTGGACTCTCGATTCTGTTCCACTTATAGCCTTCATTGTGATGCCAGATAAGCTCAAGTGTCATTGTATAATTTAAATGTCTTTCTGGGATCAAGATAGGTCATAATGCCCCGTCTCATACTCCCTGCTCCCTTGAGTTCAGGAGTATTTATAACATTAATCCTGAATGTTAATCATACTGAATTACATGTGATTAAACTGTTTCATACATATATGCCATAATTAATGTAAATTCATTTTATCTCCCAGATATTTCTTATCACTTTGTAAGTTTGGTTTACAAGCTAAGTACTCAGATATATCCATTAATCACAAAAGGACAGTAGCACCTCAGTTATATGGCTTCATGGATGATGATAGGTGGGTGGGGAAGTTTTTTACCTAAACAGAAGAGCAAAAAGATTAACTGATATCTGTTTAGTGATACTAGTCAATAATTATATAACTTACAAAAATTTAAGGGAAAACTAAGAAAATCCCAACAAAAGCAAAATCTTGCTGAGTATAAATAGTTGGCTCACATTTAGTGTACCCCAGATGACTTGTCTAAAGCAATCCTGATTATTCTATTCCCTTGCCAGTAATTGGTTCCACATTAAGCATGTGACCAATCATGCCAGGGTTCTTAGAAATACTTCCTCACTCCTAAGAGTGGTCTTCTTTCTCTGGATGTTGACACATCTGAGTTACGAAGCCAAGAATTTCTGCTATAATCTCTTTATTGCCTGAAGGTGAAACTGTTACCTGACAAAGCTCTGTGAGAAAGATGACAGAATAAAGGGATGGAAGAACCCTCGATCCTTTATGACACTTATGTGCAGCTGCATCTGTCAATCCTGCCCTACCTCCGAACTTCACTGTTATATGACATAATAGATTTCTTTACTGCTTGAGTATCATTGGGTTTTATTAATTATTTACAGCCAAAGCATTCTAACTGATCTACTGAATGTTAGTACCACTTAGTAACACTGATTTTCCCTAGATGCTGCTAAAATGCTTTCTTCAACTCCTCCTGTATATTCCAGTGTCGTTAGAGAACCCTCTGGAGAATATACATAGCTCCAAAAGTTTTAGTAACTCTCCCAGGTACCCAGCCCTCAGTATATTGTCAGAATTGGTTTATGTCAGAAGCTGCTATTCTCTTCCTTTTAGCCATTGACCCTCATTGCAGATGCAGGCGAGGTTTGAGAATTTAATTCTTTCCTTAACAGGAAGGATATAAAAATTCCCAGGTGTCAAGATCCTGCTTACTGCTGGTGCCTATGTTTGTTACTTAAACTCTGCTTAACTTCTGAACTCCTTTGACTAGCTGCCTGAGTAGGTTTCTGACTCCACATTGCCCTCCTTGCCTGGGTGACTGACACAGATTGAAGAGACTATTTATTTCCAAGCTTACTTTCAAGAGCACCGTCATTGTTGAAGCCTCACCTGCGTACCTGAATTCCTGATCCGTTCCTTCTCTGACTTTCTGTGTCTTCATGTTTATTTATAACATGATAAAAAGTATTTACAAGAAGGAATTGACTAGCCCAGAGTACTTAGGAGAAATATTTTAGCAGGAGTGACCACAATAGTGGCTCATACTTTCTTATGCCTGTTTTTTCTCTTGAGGTAAAGAGAATTTATAAGCTGTTAATTTTATATGCTCTGCATGAACTGTTGTAAAAGCTTCAGATACATATTGAATTTTTTTTGTTTAACTCCATAGATTATATAGATAAATTAACCAGAAAGATTTATTTCAAGAGCAACTTTTATTTAATTAAAATATTATTAACAATAGTTCAGTATTTAAAGTTAATAACTTCTCTAATATAGCCATTTGTCATTTATAGACACCACCCCATTAACCTGAGTAATCAGCTCTGCTTTCCCTTCAGTTCTATTTACTCAGTTTTAGGGGTAACCACTGATTTTTCTATGGTTTGTGTTTGTAAAATGATTTCTTGGACTCTGCTTTATGTGCATTTACACATATGGAAAGAAGTCAAAACATATTACATAGCCTTTATTTTTATAAACCATGTGAAATTTAATTTCCTACTCATTAAATATTTTTCCTTTTAAGTATCAATTAGTTTCTCTTGTTGTTCTTATAATATACTCCTGAATTACTTTTATATCTGTTATAAAATTCTATGAACCTATGCATTACATGTTAGGAAAACATTATTCTTGATCCACATCTCCAATGGCTTGTTTAAAAAGAAGTTTATCATCAAAATTTTAAAACTTTTATACTTCAAAGAACACGTACAGAAGCTTTTTAGTTTGATATAGTCCCGTTCATTTAGCTTTTACTTCCCTTACCTTTGAGGTCAAATTCATAAAATCCTCTTTAAGTCCAAGGTCCCTGAGTTCAGTCCCTATGTTTTCTTCTATGCAATTTATTGTTTCAGGTCTTAGATTCAGGTCCTTAATCCATCTTGAGTTAATTTTGGTGTGTGGTGATAGACAACCGTCTAGTTTCATTCTTTTGCAGGTAGCTTTCCTTTTTTCCCAGCACGATTTATTGAAGAGGCTTTCCTTTCTTCACTGTATGTTTTTGGCTTTTTTGTTGAAAATTATTTGCCCATATAAACATGGATTTATTTCTGGACTCTCGATTCTGTTCCACTTATAGCCTTCATTGTGATGCCAGATAAGCTCAAGTGTCATTGTATAATTTAAATGTCTTTCTGGGATCAAGATAGGTCATAATGCCCCGTCTCATACTCCCTGCTCCCTTGAGTTCAGGAGTATTTATAACATTAATCCTGAATGTTAATCATACTGAATTACATGTGATTAAACTGTTTCATACATATATGCCATAATTAATGTAAATTCATTTTATCTCCCAGATATTTCTTATCACTTTGTAAGTTTGGTTTACAAGCTAAGTACTCAGATATATCCATTAATCACAAAAGGACAGTAGCACCTCAGTTATATGGCTTCATGGATGATGATAGGTGGGTGGGGAAGTTTTTTACCTAAACAGAAGAGCAAAAAGATTAACTGATATCTGTTTAGTGATACTAGTCAATAATTATATAACTTACAAAAATTTAAGGGAAAACTAAGAAAATCCCAACAAAAGCAAAATCTTGCTGAGTATAAATAGTTGGCTCACATTTAGTGTACCCCAGATGACTTGTCTAAAGCAATCCTGATTATTCTATTCCCTTGCCAGTAATTGGTTCCACATTAAGCATGTGACCAATCATGCCAGGGTTCTTAGAAATACTTCCTCACTCCTAAGAGTGGTCTTCTTTCTCTGGATGTTGACACATCTGAGTTACGAAGCCAAGAATTTCTGCTATAATCTCTTTATTGCCTGAAGGTGAAACTGTTACCTGACAAAGCTCTGTGAGAAAGATGACAGAATAAAGGGATGGAAGAACCCTCGATCCTTTATGACACTTATGTGCAGCTGCATCTGTCAATCCTGCCCTACCTCCGAACTTCACTGTTATATGACATAATAGATTTCTTTACTGCTTGAGTATCATTGGGTTTTATTAATTATTTACAGCCAAAGCATTCTAACTGATCTACTGAATGTTAGTACCACTTAGTAACACTGATTTTCCCTAGATGCTGCTAAAATGCTTTCTTCAACTCCTCCTGTATATTCCAGTGTCGTTAGAGAACCCTCTGGAGAATATACATAGCTCCAAAAGTTTTAGTAACTCTCCCAGGTACCCAGCCCTCAGTATATTGTCAGAATTGGTTTATGTCAGAAGCTGCTATTCTCTTCCTTTTAGCCATTGACCCTCATTGCAGATGCAGGCGAGGTTTGAGAATTTAATTCTTTCCTTAACAGGAAGGATATAAAAATTCCCAGGTGTCAAGATCCTGCTTACTGCTGGTGCCTATGTTTGTTACTTAAACTCTGCTTAACTTCTGAACTCCTTTGACTAGCTGCCTGAGTAGGTTTCTGACTCCACATTGCCCTCCTTGCCTGGGTGACTGACACAGATTGAAGAGACTATTTATTTCCAAGCTTACTTTCAAGAGCACCGTCATTGTTGAAGCCTCACCTGCGTACCTGAATTCCTGATCCGTTCCTTCTCTGACTTTCTGTGTCTTCATGTTTATTTATAACATGATAAAAAGTATTTACAAGAAGGAATTGACTAGCCCAGAGTACTTAGGAGAAATATTTTAGCAGGAGTGACCACAATAGTGGCTCATACTTTCTTATGCCTGTTTTTTCTCTTGAGGTAAAGAGAATTTATAAGCTGTTAATTTTATATGCTCTGCATGAACTGTTGTAAAAGCTTCAGATACATATTGAATTTTTTTTGTTTAACTACCATAGATTATATAGATAAATTAACCAGAAAGATTTATTTCAAGAGCAACTTTTATTTAATTAAAATATTATTAACAATAGTTCAGTATTTAAAGTTAATAACTTTTCTAATATAGCCATTTGTCATTTATAGACACCACCCCATTAACCTGAATAATCAGCTCTGCTTTCCCTTCAGTTCTATTTACTCAGTTTTAGGGGTAACCACTGATTTTTCTATGGTTTGTGTTTGTAAAATGATTTCTTGGACTCTGCTTTATGTGCATTTACACATATGGAAAGAAGTCAAAACATATTACATAGTCTTTATTTTTATAAACCATGTGAAATTTAATTTCCTACTCATTAAATATTTTTCCTTTTAAGTATCAATTAGTTTCTCTTGTTGTTCTTATAATATACTCCTGAATTACTTTTATATCTGTTATAAAATTCTATGAACCTATGCATTACATGTTAGGAAAACATTATTCTTGATCCACATCTCCAATGGCTTGTTTAAAAAGAAGTTTATCATCAAAATTTTAAAACTTTTATACTTCAAAGAACACCATCAAAAAAGTAAAAAGACAACGCAAAGAATGGGAGAAAATATGTGTAAATCATTTATCTGATAAAGGACTTAAATCCATAATGTATAAAAAGCTCTTACACTCAATAACAAAAAGACAAACAACTCAATTAAAAATGGGCAAAGGTTTCAAATAAACATTTCCCCAAAGAAGACATGCAAATGACCAATAAGTACATGAAAAGATGCTAAACATCATTAGTCATTAGGGAAATACAAATCAAAACCACAGTGAGATACTGCTTCACACGCACTAGGATGGTTATAATTAAAAAGACAGAAAATAACAAGTGTTGGTAAGGATTTGGAGAAATTAGAACCCTCATATGTTGCTGGTAGGATTATAAAATGATGTGGCCATTTGGAAAATCAGATTGGCAGTTCCTCCAATAGTTTTAGAATTAACATAAGAACTAGCAATTCCACTCCTAAGTATAAACCCAAAGGAACTGCAAACATGTCTGCACAAAACTTGCATACAAGTGTTCACAGTAGCATCGTTCTTAATAGCCAAAAAAATGGAAATAGCCCAAATACCTGTCTACTAATGAATTATCCACACAAATTGTGGTGTATCCATACAGTGGAATATTAATATTGGGTTCTGCTATGGACTGAATGTTTGTGTTTCCCCCAAGTTTATATATTGAAGCCCTCATTTCCAATCGGAAAAAATTAGAAGATGGGAAATAGGTTTAGGTGAGGTCATTAGACTGGAGACCCATGATGGGGTTGGTGTTGGTGCCCTTTTAAGTAAAGTTAAGAGACACTAGAGCTTCTTCTCTGTCATGTGAGGGTACAATGAGAAGGTGGACGTCTATAAGCCAAGTAGAGGGCCCTCACCATGAACTAAATCTGCCGACACTTTGATCTTGTCAAGAGTTGAGCGAAGTCAG